>NW_010361268.1:123111-173539 GCF_000414095.1 Morus notabilis | reverse complement strand
TCCATAAGTCCCCGCGTCGTCCTTGTAATTCTACCAAACACAAAGGGCAAAATAGGAATTTTAGAATTACGGAATTCTAAAATTAAATACTCAAAAAATAATTAATTGAGAATTAATTATTATTTAAATAATGTGATTATTTAAATTTGAATTTGAACACATCTAGATTTATCCATTTAAACTTATTTGATAAGTTGTTCAATTTAGAATTCAAATTAATTTAAGTTTGACTTAAATTGGAATTTGAATTTGAGTCAAAATTGGACTACGGGATAAAAGATGATTTTTTCTCTTCCTTCCCTATCAGAATTGGCGCCACGCACAGGGTTAGAAAACCCTAAGGGTGGTCGGCCACATTAGGGATAATGTGAGGAAATTTTGTTGTTCCAAAATTCAAAATTGGAGATAGGGATTTGATTCTGTTTTGAAGTTTGACTTCTACTCTTTAAATATGAGAATGATAGAAAATTGTGGACACAATTTTTGAAACATTTTTTTCAGCCCTAAATTAGTTGGTGGCCGAATTTCTCTTAAGCAAAAGAGAGAAAATATTTTTCTCCAAAAATTCCACATCGTGCATGCGTTGGTGTTTGTGGAAATTTGAGTGTTTAAGAAACCTATTTTGTCTCACGTGTGCCCACACACACGTCTACGTGGAATCTAGGAATTGACGTGAAAGACTTTGGTATTCTAAACACAAACTTGGAGCAAGGACTGTTCGTGGTCAAAGATCTCAAGTTATCATCCGAGTCGGCTTCTAGGTATTTTTCCGAATTGAATTCTTGATGTAAATTAATGCAATTAATTTATTCATGGATAAATTAATATAATCTATAGAGTATCTTAAAAGTTTTCTGAAATTTTTGTTATACACGATCCGCCTCCCCGCCACGCTTCTGCACCCGAATTCGATTCAGGAACTAGCACATTGGGCCCTTTGCGGGCCCAACGGTCGGCCTGTGACGAACCTCCAGTTAGGCCGGGCGTGTGACGGGCCTCCTGTTAGGCCTGTCACGGGCCGACCGTTGGGCCCGTGAAGGGCGGGCCCCAACGGTCACAATATGAAAAAGTTTCCCAAAATCTCCTATAAATACCCTTTAATCCCACGCAACAATTTACTCTCAACTTCTTATCTCACTCTCATTCTATCTCTCATCTTGTCCCTTTGATTTTGATTCTAAGATTGTTTCTTGCGATCACTCATTTTCTTACTCTTTCATTTACAAAGTTTAAATTCAATCAATTTTCAGAAAATGGCCGCATCAAACTTCCTTGATTTTACTGCTCTTCCTGAGCTTGGTGATGAACCATTTTTTTAGGATAAAATGATGCCTCCTAACCCCACCCCCACTGAACCGAAAAATGCTTTGGTTGATAATGCTTAAGTGCACAACAAAGAAGTTGGAGAACGCAGCAGGGGAAAAAGACCGCGAACTTCTCCTGCATGGCAGCATTTCACAGAAAAGCCTCAACCAAATCCAAAAACAGGTGAAATGAAAATTTATGCGGTATGTAAGTATTGTAAAACCAACTTTTCTAATTAAAAGGGTGGGGGTACTGGTCATCTAGATAGACATTAGAAAGCATGTCTACCGTTGCACCAAGGTGGGAGTGTGGACTCCCGCCAATAAACACTATCACTCACATCACAAGGGCAGTAAAATTTTACATACGATACACAACATGCTCGTGAGGTACTAGCTAAATTTCTAGCTAGTGCTGAATTACCTCTTTCTTTTGTAGATGATGCGTCGTTCGACAAATTTATTCAGACGGCCTTCTAAAGCAATTTAAACGGGTAAGTAGAAATACAACTCGTTCTGATTGCAAGAAAGTATTTTATACAATGAGACAATCTCTAATTAATAATTTTAGGTCTTTTAATGCTATTGTATCTTGTACTTTTGATCTATAGGAGGGGTGCAAAAAAAACTGGATATTTATGCGTCATGACACATTATGTTGATGATGAATGGGTTTTACAAAAGAGAATAATATGTTTTCGTTTATGTCCATATCCTCATAACATGTCAGCTATTTTTGGAACAATAATGGAAATTTTTAGTTTTTATGGGATAAAAGATAAAGTTTTAACTATTACTTTTGATAATGCGTCAGCTAACACGGCTGCAATTAATACGTTTAAACGTAGTTTGAAACCAGCGTTTAGGGAGGAATTTTTTATTAACAGTGTGCGTATCACATAATCAATTTAGTAGTTTAGGTAGGAATTGAACATATTTCAACTAATCTAACAAATATTAGAGAATCTTTATCCTTCATATCTAGTTCTGGAGCTCGACTTTAAGAATTCAAATAATATTGCAGGAACAGTCAGATGCGCCCAAGAAAGTTCCCAACTGACATGAGACATAGGTGGAATTCCATCATTTTAATGTTGAAGGTTACACTCCCGTATTTACAGCTCATCACAACGTATGTAAATAGTAAGAACGATCAACTTTTAATTTTTGATACATATTGGCAGATTGGTGAGTATTTTTTAAAATTTTTAGAAGTTTTCTACAATGCTACTGAATTACTTTCTGGAGTTTATTATCATACTGCACATTTAGCTTTACATCAACTATTTAATATTTTAGAAATATTTTCTTATTAGAGGGATACTGGACCTTTTGGAAACATAGTTAAGCTAATGGAAACTAAATTTAAAAGTTATTGGTCAGGTTGTCCTATGTTATATGCATTAGCAACCATTTTAGATCCTAGGTGCGGACTAGATGAGATTGAATCTTTGATGACTGCTACAGCAGAAAATTTAGGTATTGATATGCTACTAACTATTACTGACGCTAGGAAAATGTTAGAAAAGTTATTTGGTTTGTATGAAGCAAAATACAACACATGTCAAAAAGAATAGGGAACTTCGATGTTAACTAGCAGTTTGGGGCGTAAAGGCTCATCGTAGAGTTTCTTGAAGAAGAAAGAGAAAACGGCGTGATCGTCATCAACATAAGTGTCTACCAAACTGGTAACATATTTTGAAGTAAATTTTGTAATCGATGATGGCAAACTGGACATCTTACATTGGTGGAAGAGCAAGACCGATCATTTTTCAACACTGTCCGTAATAGCTTGTGACATTCTGACAACTCCAGTGCCAACGGCATCATTAGAGCAAGCATTTAGTGCAAGCAAACAAATTTTTGACGAGAACAGAAGCAGAATGCATCCAGATATCTTGGAGGAGCTAATGTGCATTAAAAACTAGGAAGATGCCAGAAGACGAAAACAACAATATACGGATGATTCAATGCAAGACTATTTTTCTAACTTAGAAATAACAGAATCTTCTCGAAGCACTTAGGTTTTGTAATTTACTTATCCTAGAATACTGCACGGGTTTTACTTGGCAAGATTTTTAACGAGACAGTCATTTATGTATACTTATTTGTATTATCTCAATTCAATAAAATCACATCTTTTGGGAGCATATGATAATTTTCTTTTCTTTAAATTAAATTTTGCAAAAATATTACAAGGGCCAGCACCAGCCCGTGAAGGGCCTGGGCCTAGGCCTGGCCCTGGCCCGGCCCTGGCCTTTATGGACTAGGGCCACGGGCTAGTTCCAAGCCTGAGAGTTTCTCCTCAAGCCCGGCGCTGGCACGGCCCAGGCCCGCCACGAGCCTGGGGTCGGACGTGCCGTGCCGACCCGGTACGACACGTTTGAAAACTCTAGTTTGGGATGGTTTGTGGGTTGGGCTTATAATAGCCCGCTTACCCCAACCTAACCCGCACAAACATGCCTGGGCCCTGTCTTCTAAGTTCTAACTCTCGGCAACTCATTTAATTTAACATTTCTACTTTCTCAGTCTCTCTCGTCAAGCAACTCTCCACACGTAGACACAGTCTTCAGTCCTTCTTTGACCAGTCGACCTAGACTTAGACACAGTCTCAACATTATTTCTATTTGATGATGAACTTTGAATGTTGGAGTTATGTTTGATGATCAATATTATTTCTCTTTGATGATCAATAATATTTGATGATAAACTTTGAATGTTGGAGTTATGTTTGATGTCGTGCGACATTAGGCGCTGTAGAATGAAATATATTTATAGATCATATAATACTGATGTAATTAATTTAACAAATTTATAATTATGTTCTAATATATCAGACTCGCAGTGTGATGGCAACTTATAAGGATCGGGTGGAGACGACGCTCCTCCTAAAGAGCCAGCACAAGGAGCGACTGGGCTAGACATGACTACCTGTTATGAAGTTTTATCAAATTTTATGAAAATTAACACAAGTTATATTGTAATATGTCTTTAACACTCTATTAACTATTTTATAATATTTATTTTTAATTAATAATATAATACTAATAAAAATTTCTATCTAAATTTTTTAATCATCATATATATAATTTATTATTTTTAATTTCTTAATATTTTTTTAATCATCATCAAACAAATTTCATATAAATTTCAATCTAATTACGATAAATTTCAATTTCAATTCTAATTTACAATTCACAAACTAAATTCAAAATCCAAAACAAAACCACAAACCACAACCAAAATACCAAAATCAATTTATAAAATACCAAAATATTAACTCACAAAATTCAAACCCATAAACACCGGGGGTTGGAAAACGGTATGGCAGCATGGCTGGGAGGGCGACAGCAGTCGAAAAATGACGACGACGGCCGGAAAAATAGGCGGTGACGGCGAGGTGAAATCTTTATTTTTTTGGAGTTTTTCGGGATATTTTTCTCCACAAATGAAGGATTTGAAGATAGAATGATATTTTTACACTTTTAGAGTTTTTTGACAGTTTTTAGAGGTTTTGGACGGAGAAGGAGAGAGAAAACTGAGAGGGTCATCGAAAAAAATGGAGAAAAGAGTTCTGCGATTGGGGTTATATGGGTGAATTTTTGCGACGACATTTTGTCGTCATAAAAAATATTAAATAGTCGTCGCAATTAATATAAAAATGACATCGTTCTTCTTCACCTCATTAATATTTCTGAGAATATTCTTGAGGAATATACTCGTGCTCTTTTTTGCGACGACTTTGTTAAAATATCATCGTAAATAATTCTAAAGAAACCGCCAAAGTTTCCGCTCTTTTTTTGGGAAATTTAAGTTCTCAGTTATTTGCAACGATATTATTAAATAAATCGTCACAGAAAATGGTCGTCCTTGGTAGAATTTTCTGGAACCCTTATTTGTGACAACAAGTGTCGTCACAAAAACAGTCGATCTGAAAAGAATTTTCTGGAACTATTTTTTGCAACGACTTTTTAATATGTGGTCGCAAAAAATAAAGAAATATCTAGAACCTATTCGCGGGAAACCGCCAAATTTTCTGCCTCTTTTTGGCCACGTCACCGCCAACTGTAACAATTAATATTTACGACGACTTTTCGTCGCAAAAAACAGACAAACTTGCGCCAAAATCATTCGCGCCAGATTGGTTTTGGCGTCAACGGATATTAGCGACGACATGTTGTCGCGAATAATATGTCAAATTTTAGCGACGACATGTCATCGCTAATACTGAAATTTTATGCAAAGACATGTCGTCGCAAATAGTTAATGCGACGACAAGTCGTTCAAAATTTTGTTTTCTTTTTAGCGACGATATGCCGTCGCTAATACTGTTATTTTAGCAACGATAAATGTCGTCGCTAATAACCCTTTTTGTTGTAGTGTTGATGATAAACTTTGAATATTGGAGTTATTATTTTTATTTGATGATGAACTTTGAATGTTGAATTGAACTTTGATTTTTTGAATGATAAAACCGGACCACCCAACCCGCCCCGCCCCGCCCCAACTCAACCCAAATATCATTGGGTTGTGAAATTTTTTTAATATCGTTGGGGCCAATAATGTACAACCCGCACTATTTAAGGCGGGGTAAGAAAAAATCCTATCCCGCATCAACCTAATCCATGTACAACCCTAATTATATTAGAAAAGAATTCTGATCTGGAGGAACTCACTCACAATCTTCCCTTTCTATTCAAGAGCCTCAAACACGTGAAACTCACGTGAGAAATTTATGGGGAATCGCTCGCTTTGAAAAGAGAACTTAATGCAAACCTATGATGTTTGTAATTAATTTGCATTTTTATGAAGTTCGTAACTTCAAGCACTGTGCATAAACAGTAACGGAGGGGAAACATAAGACACGAAAACAAGCAGTCTTTTTTTTTTCCTTTGTTTTTTTTTAATTATCTACTTGGGTAATTTTTTTGTTGAGACTTTAGAAAGTCAATCCTGACCTTTGTCTCTTGCTTTTAATAAAAACAATCCATGCAAAACCATCTTTCCAAAGATCTTCTCTCTTTCTCTATCTTAAAAGAGACGCATGTACACGCAAAACAACATCTGTAAATTGTAGTTTTCTGGATTCTTTAATCTGGGGCAATTCCCAAGATGCTTATTTTGGTATTTGCAGAAAGATTCAGCGAGACAAAAAAGAATGTTGGTCTATAAGTCCCTTAAGCGAACTCTATAGGAAAGATATAAATATAATATTATCTATATAAATATATATATATATATAGAAGAAAGTGAAATGTGGCTTTCCCAAGGGAGAGAGGTGAGTGAAGCACGCGAAGGTTTTTTTGAGGTTTTTACAGTCTTTGGACTGGGTTTCCCGTGCCATGAGAGATAAGTGGACACTTGGGTAGTTTTGAGAAAGCTAGCTAGGGATAAGAGGGAGAAAGTTGACTAGAAAATCCCAACAAGAAACAAGACAAAGAAAGTATGCTATCATGATATTTTTATGATTCTGAACTCTGGATTTGTGTAAATTTGTGTCATCTCTGCAAGTTTCATGGCTAGCTAGCTAGCTTTGCATGGGAAATGTGAAACTGCCCAAAAATACCGCATTCTTTGTGTGTTCTTTTCTGTGTAAATTTGTGATGTCGCTTTGGAAATTCTTTCGTTGCTTCTATTTTGGGTTCATATATTGTTTTCATTTTTCAAGTAGCAAGATACACAACATGGATTTTTCAGGCTGACACTTAGGAATTCCTTCGATATAATTAATTACACAGCTGATGTTAGTGCATTAATTAATATATTTTCGTTGACACTATGATTTAAATTACTTGACATATACTTGAGTATTAATTGTAACTATGATATCAGACTAGTATTGTTGAGTTAAAAATAGCCGAATGTCTACGTACCTCCACTATATTTCAAATTTTTACGTTTATTTATACATAAAATCTTTTCAAAATTCCTGTATTTGTATCTTTATTTAATAAAATATTTAATTGTTGTTAAGTTACATATATAATAGTAGAATTTTATTTTTGTACGTAAACTCTTTTGAAAATTTTAGTACTTACACCTTTATTTAATAAAAAATTATAATTGTGCCCTCATTTAATAGGATGTTGTTTTAATGGTTATTTTAATATATTTTACTTATTAATGAGTATCATTGTTTTATCCGTAAATATTGATCTGAAGGTTGTAATAAATTGAATAGTTGATAAAAAAATTTATAATAACTAATAAAATTGAATTCTTATCACGTTATATTATCAAACTTTTATTTTTATGAGTAACCACCATTATAT
This sequence comes from Morus notabilis, assembly GCF_000414095.1. Taxonomy (NCBI): domain Eukaryota; kingdom Viridiplantae; phylum Streptophyta; class Magnoliopsida; order Rosales; family Moraceae; genus Morus; species Morus notabilis. Next base: position 165,963 of record NW_010361268.1, on the reverse strand, counting down.
CGTAATTATTAAAAACTCGTCTAATTTAATAATAAGTTTTTAACTATATTTCTATTTAATGAAAATTTATCTTTTCATCCTTTTAATATTGTGCCCCCATCAAAAAGTTTTCTTGTTCCGCCACAATTGGTGGATAGTAGATGAAGAAATCAAAGCCTTCGCTAAAGAATTATATCTTTAAAACGAAACTGACTGATAGAAACCTTCTCTACTTTTTTTTCCTCTTCACTTGTTAAATTGATAATATATGGGAATTATATAGCTCTTATTATTGATGAAAGACCAAGCTAATAATCATATCGCATCATATAATTGTCCGTCATTTTCGAACCCATCCGCGCGGGCTTGTGTTAGATGAAATATTTGTATTAAAAGTAGGGACTTTCAATAATCTCTCTCCATTAATTGCTAAACACAGCTTATTAAGAGAATATTGAAAGCCGAAAAGCTCCAACAGGAAATATAGGCAACACATTCCAACTATGGGCTTGCGCCCACTAAGAAACTCAAGCAGATTACCCCCACCTTACATTATTATACATATACTAAAGGAGATGACGGATTTACTGTTTATGTTCCAGTGTTATGAACAGTGTCTTTCTGTTTTTACCCCTACAGATTTGTTAAGATGTTTTTTTAATTTCCGTTATGTCCTATTAGCCGTTAAATTACTATTTTGCCCTTTAGATCATTTTATTGTGTTTTGATTTGTTATGACCGTTTTGGTCATTTCAAATCAGCCTCTGTGTTTTTGTTTTTGTGTTTTTCATTTGTGTCATTCTACAACCTTCTGGATATTATATTTCTATCTTCATTTCTGGACCCATTTTTTTCTCTTCCATTCGTTTCTTTCTGCAACTTTCTATATAATTTTTTTTTATTTGCACTCAGATTAAGTGTTTTTTTTCTCTTTTTCGTTTGTTGATGGAGCAACTTTTCTCTCTTCTGTTTGTTTATTTCTGCAATATTTAAGATCAATTTTTTTTTTTCATTTCTGGACCATATTTCTTTGTTTCTCATCTTCTTTCCTTCTGCAACCTTCTAGATATGTGGTTTTTCCATTTTTGTACCAGATTTATTTGTTTTCCGCCTTATTTCTATTTGCGTATATATTTTTTGATTATTTTTTATTTTTTATTTTGGTTGTACATGCATGGTCATTTTTCCTTTATTTACGCCGTTTGTTTTTTTGGTCTTTGATTTGGTTGATTTTTTTTACTTCAGTTTCATAGATTTGCTCATTTGTTTCAGATCTACATTCTTAATCATTTTATTTCTTTGTTGTTTGGTCGTTTACTTCAGATCTATATTTTTATACCTCATTTTTTTGATATGTTTGTTCTAGCTTTGTTGGTTTTCTGGGTTTCGATTTTTCACTCACTCTTCTCATTTTTGTTTTTATGATTTTTGTGGATATTTTGGGTTTTGTTATTTTGTTTATGATTTTTTTATTTATTTATTTTTTGGCAGGTATATTTGCGAAAAAAATTATACCTTTTTGTTTTTTTTCAAATTTTCAATATTTTTTTCCCTGTTTTTTATTTTTTCATATGTTTTTTATTACTATCTTTAGATTTCTTCGTGTTTTTTTAAGTAGCATATCTGATTTTGAGCCAATATCTAATAATTTTTGTGATCTAAATGTATTAATATTTATGTTAATTCTTTATTTTGACACGTGCTTTTTTTATTTGTTCGTTCTGTATAATATGTATTTAAAATTTAACTGTCTCTTATCTACTGGTTACGTTTTGCGGTGGTCTTCATGCTACATGACGCATGTCATTAATTAATCATTACCTCTATTGATTTGTGTTTGCAGGGATTTGTATCCGATATTAAACAAAACGTTGGTAACTTTCTATATATATATTGTCTCTTATACTATTTCTATAATTATCTACTCTTTCTTTCTCTTCGTTTTACAGCTAATATTATCTATGTTGTTCTAATCTCTCTGATTTCTCACTGTTTAAAGGCCGTAATGATACCAGCCATTTCTTACTAACCTTACTACCTTCTTTATATTCCTCTACTCTCTTTCTGCTGCATAGTAGTTTTGGTTGCTTTTCTTCATCTATCGTTTTGCCCGTGGTTCGTTAAATCAAGTATTCACTTTTTTAATTTACTTTTGTTAAAATGTTTTAGAATATTGATTTATAATGTTATGTTTATTTGTTATATGAAATATTTTATTATGTAATTTAATTTTTGTTCTTCTCTACTGTATTTGCAGTCATTTACTGCTAATCTATTTTGATTACCTGGGATCTGATATTTACTCAGTTTTTATAAGTCTTAATAAAATATAATGTCCATCTTTATCAAAAAATCAGTTTCTTATATCCAAACATTTTATTATCTTCTGGTTATGATGATGTTATATTGTATTTGTGGTTAATATGTGCCGAGTAATTGTTATAACAGATATGGCTGTCGTTGATGTTGCCCTAATTAATCTGGACTTATGCCAATATATTTTAATTTGTTTTTTATTTTAGTTTTACTGTAACTTTGTATTTATAAAAACAACTTCTGTCTATTACTATATTTTGTACATTCCCATTTGTTTCCTTTGTACTTTATTATTTTTCTTCTCCAGTATACTCTTGTTGATTTATTGCTATTCTTATTTCATTAACTGACGTTTGATATTTATACAGTGTTCTAAATCTTATTACAATATAAGCCTTTCTTTATCAAAAACTATGTTTTTTATATCTAAACATTTTATTCTCCTGCGGTTATGATGATGTTATATACCATTTGTTGTTAACATGTGCCGAGTAATTGCTATTACAGATATGTCTATCATTGATGTTGCCCTTATTATTTTAGACTTATGCCAATATATTTTAGTTTGTGTTTCGTTTTAGCTTTACTGTAATTTTATATGGTATGGTTTTTACTTATTTCTTTCTTATGTTTTTTAGTACACGGTGAAATCTTTCCTTTTCCTTAGTATATGTATAATACTGTATATTGCTATTCTAAACTATACTAATGTCTATTATCTATGGCATAAACTCTTTAATAATATAGTTGGAAGCCGTGTATATTGACAGATTTTGTTTCAATTACTTATGGTATATATTCTTTACAACAAATGAATATCATCTGAACCAAATTTTTATATATAACATTATTTCTTTTAGATGTTTCTTTAATTTTTTATATGTTGCAATTACTTTATAATGTAATAAAAAACTATACTTTATTTTTGTACATATATTTATTATTTTATTTCTATAATAATTTTTGTTACTTATGGCATAAATCCCTTATTAATATAGATGGCAGCCGTGTATATTGCTAGATTTATTTCCAATTACTCATGGTATATGTTCTTGACAATAAATGTTTATAACCTGAACCAAATATTTATATATAATCTTATGTTTTCAAAATGTTTCTTCATATGTTTATAATATTTACTCAATTTACAATATAATATAAATCATTTAATTTTTATGTACGCAGCTTTAATTTATGTATATGATGTGTTATTGTACCTAAGTCTATTGCATAAACATTTTGATTCTTATTCTTTTTTATATTGTTCTATAAATTTTCCCTATGTTTTTTCCCTTCCGGTTCTGTATATGATTATATTGTGTATTTTTTTTTCCTGTGCTTAACATTTTTTCCTTCCAATCTACTCTCGATTATTTACTCCTATTCTTATTTGATTGAATAACATTTGATATTTACACAGTGTTCTATGTATTACTAAAATTTAATTCCTTTCTTTATCAAAAATTTAATAAACAACATATCTTATTTCTGTATATAGATTTAACATTTTATTTATATACTAACTTTTGTTACCTATGGCATAAATTCCTTATTAATACAGATGGCAGCCGTGTATATTGCCAAATTTGTTTTCAATCACTCATGATATATGTTTTTGACAACAAATGCTTATAACCTGAACTAGATATTTATATATAATCTCATGTTTTGCAAAAGTTTCTTCTTATATTTATAATCTTTACTCAATTACAATATAGTATAAAGCATTCGTTATTTCTATACACAACTTTAATTTATGTATGTAATACATTAGTGCAATTAAGTATATTGTATAAACTATTTAATTCTTATTATTTTTTATATTGTTATATCATTTTTTCCTCTGTCTTTTTCCTCCCGATTCTGTATATGAATCTATTGTATAATTTTATATTTGTTTTTCCTGTGCCTAACATATTTTTCCGTTCCATCCACCTTCAATTATTTATTGCTATTCTTATTTGATTGACTAACATATGATATTTACATAGTGTTCTAAGTTTTACTACAATTTAATTCCTTTCTTTATCAACAATTTTTTTTTTCTTTCAAAACTTTTATTCTCAATATTGTTATATTTTTGTTCTTAACATGACCCAGGAATTATGCCACAAATTTTCATGAGGAAACATCACAAGACAGGATGCGAAAATTTTGTCACGACACCGTGAAATAACTCAAATGTTCAAATTTATGATGTAATTGAGACATAAATTTGTATATGACGTTTTTTACTTATTTTGTTCTGCTTTTTTTAGGAAATAATGACAGATTTCCTTTTATTCAATATATGTATAAGAATGTATAATATTAGTCATAAGTATATTAATTTATCTTATTTATAGCATAAATTCCTTAATAATGTATTTAGCGACCATGTATATTGTAAAATTTTATCTCATTTACTCACGTTATATATTCTTAACATGTATATTCTAACATGAATATACCCTTAAGATTATACACATTTGTTTGTAATTTCCTAATCTAAAAATTCTGATTTTTTTTTATAGTTTACAATTTCTTTACTTTATTTTATGTTATTTTCAGATTTTGTTTCAACTATTTTATTTTTATAGATTTTGTCAGATTTATTGTATGTATGTGACACGTTAATGTAACTAATTATATTCAAAAACACGCGTGCTTTATTTTCTTTCTTATATTTTTTTTATATATTATATTCAATATGTGGTAATAAAATATTTCCTCGTTGTGCTGCTTTTGAGCAGATTTGGTATTTTCTTCTCTCCATAATGTACTGCTACGCTTGAGCATAAATCGTTTCTTGCTCTATCTTCATAGTACAACATCATTTTCTATATATATTCTGATTTGGTTAGCTGAAATTTGATATTTACACAACAATCCAAGTATTATTAAAATTTTATGTCGTTCTTATTTCAATATCTATTTTTGATATTAAATATGAATAATATTAGTAACACTAAATATATTTATATACTTTGTCTATGATAAAAATATGCTACTCTTACTTTGTGATACATTATTTATGCTTCTGAAATTGTAAATTAATTTATGATATTTGTAGTACTAAATATATGATACCGATACAAATATTTATGATATTATTTTTACAAAATATTTGTAAATACAATAATTGTACTTCTGAAATTATACATTTAGTATATATATTTTTATATTGTTTTATGCCATAATTATTTTATTGTATTCATTTATTGGAAAAAAAAAACTCATAAACATTTATTTATCATATTGTGCACGTTTAATTTATTTTATTTATTAGATAAAATTATTTACTCCGCTTTGTCTAATGTAGTAACTAAATATCTTCATACTCCATAATTTTATCTAACATAAATATAAATTTTATAAAATTATTTATTAAATTATATTGTATTGTAATACACAGATGGAGCCGAAAAAAAATTTAAAAAAGGCCCATAAAATCTAACAACCACGTACGTCGTATCATCTCATATATGGACGAGGATTCAACAGTTGTAAATACTGACTACTCAAGTAAATCAACTTCTTGTACAAGAGATTCATTCACACTGATCCCTCGATCCAGAGTTGATGTGATGCAACATATGTCCCAAACTGAAAGCAGACATATGCAACATATGTCTGAAACTGAAATCTCACATATGCAACAAATGTCTGAAACTGAAAGCAGATATTCTAAACTAGCCTTTCCATCGGCGTATGAAAACACCACACAAAATTGTAAATATCTTATTTATAATAAATATTAAGTTTTTAGAAGAAAAAAAAATTATATAATAGTCTCATAAACTGATATAAATTTTTTTTTATTAGGTGATACTGATTTGTACATCGACTTTGGAAACTGTTCTTATAGCTGCCACTATTGTGGTGCTCTTTTTTGGCTTAATGAACGAATTAAAAAAAGTAATCCTCCTAAATTCAATTTTTGTTGTAGAGAAGGAAAAATTAGAATACCTTTTAGCAAAGACATTCCCTCTACACTGTATAATCTACTGGATCATTATGGAGGATCATTAAGTACACATTTTCAAAAAAATATTATAATTTATAATTTCATGTTTGCATTTACATCATTTGGGGGTAATATAGAAAATTTTCTAAAAAACTATATCGGTCCTTATATTTTTAAAATAAGTGGACAAATACATCACCTGGTAGGATCTCTTCTTCCAATTGATAATAATCCTCCTAGATTTGCACAACTATATATATATGATACGGAAAATGAAATTGAAAATCAATTAGCTTCATTCTCATTTGAAAATTAATCAAAAGATTTAATAAAAATAATAATTGAACATTTAATTACAATGTTAGATAATACAAATAAATTAGTAAAAAAATTTTGAATGATAAGAGATAGATACGAAGAAGATAAATTACCATCTATGAAATTAAGACTTATAAATCGAAGAAATACAAATAATAATCAATATGAATTACCAACTTCAAATGATATAGGTTGTCTAATAGTTGGAGATATTGGTGAATACGAACAAGGAAGAGATATTATAATTGAAGATAGAACAAATTCTTTACAAAGAATTACAAAATTACATCCATCTTATATGTCTCTTCAATATCCATTATTGTTTCCTTATGGAGAAGATGGTTATAGAACAGATTTAAAATATAATGTAAACAACACAAATAACACATACAAAAGAAAAATAATTTCTATGAGAGAATTTGATTGTTATCAATTACTAGAACATCAAAATCAAAGTGATATCCTATTTAGAAGTGGAAGATTATTACAACAATATGTAGTTGGTGCATATGCCTGTGTAGAAGAAGATAGATTTGATTACATTAGAAAAAATTAAAAATTTAAGATCTGAATTTTATCAAGGAATTCAAGATGCTATTACAAAAGGAGATACAAATGCACAGGCAATAGGTAAAATAATTATTCTTCCTTTCAGTCACACTGGAAGTCCCAGATACATGATCCAAAACTATCATGATGCAATGGCAATTTGTACATATTATGGAAATCCTGATTTATTTATAACATTTACATGTAATCCAAAATGGCCTGAAATTACTAGAGCTTTAATAAAAATACATGGTTCTAATTCTGCAGATTGACCTGATATTATTACAAGAGTTTTTAAAATGAAATTAGAACATTTTTTATCAACAATAAAAAATAAAAATATCTTTGGAAGAATTGTAGCAGGTTAGTATATTTTTTCTATATTTATGTTCTTTTTATCTATAAATATTAAATAATATTATTTAATACTTATACTAAATATATCTAAAATAATTTTCTGTTCAAATTTTGTAGATCTGTACATAGTAGAATTTTAGAAATGGGGTTTGCCACATTGTCATTTCCTATTTTTGTTACATACCGACGATAAACTACATGATCCATCAAAAATTGATAAATTTATTTCCGTAGAAATTCCTGACCCTTAAAAAAACAAAATAAAATACAATGTTGTTGTTGAATTTATGATGCATGGACCATGTGGAATAGCAAAACTAACTGCTCGATGTATGAAAAATTCAGAATGTTCTAAAAAATTTTCGAGACAAATAAAAAATGAAACATATATTGAAGAAAATGGATTTGTCAATTATAGAAGAAGAAATACAAATTTCTATGTTGAAAAAGATGGCATTAAATTAGATAATAGATATGTTGTTCCACATAATATAGATCTGTGTCTTAAATATAATGCTCACATTAATGTAGAAATCTGTTCTCAGTCGATGCTTATAAAATATTTATTTAAATATCTAACAAAAGGACCTGATAGAATAAGAGCAGTCATAGAAGAAAATATTTGTACAGAAAAGTGTGGAGAAATTATTTATGAAGAAATAGATGAAATAAAAAACTATATTAATTGTAGATACATAACACCTTATGAAGCATTATGGCGCTTATATGAATATCCAATACATCATAGAAACCCAGCCATTCAATGTCTATCAATGCATTTACCAAAAAAGCAAAACATAGCATTCAGATCAAACCAACATCTAATTGATATAATGAAACAACCAAATATTCATAAAACAACTCTAACAGAATGGATGGAAACAAACAAAATTGATATCAATGCTAGAAATCTAACTTATAATGAATTTCTAATTAAATATGTTTGGAATAGTAGGTATAAATATTGGTCTTCTAGACAAATAGGACATACAATAGGCCGATCATATTATATTCATCCTAACTCTAGAGAATTGTATTATCTAAAATTATTACTAAATTATCGAAAAGGAATAACAAGCTATGAAACTCTTTGAACTATTGATAACATAACACATGGAACATACCAGGCAGCATGTTATGCATTAGGTTTATTAGGAGATGATAGAGAATGGGAACAATCCATATTAGAAGCATCTTTTTGGTCTACATCGTCACAGCTACGACATCTATTTATTATTATATTGTTATTTTACTAAATTATCGAAAAGGAATAACAAGCTATGAAACTCTTCGAACTATTGATAACATAACACATGGAACATACCAGGCAGCATGTTATGCATTAGGTTTATTAGGAGATGATAGAGAATGGGAACAATCCATATTAGAAGCATCTTTTTGGTCTACATCGTCACAGCTACGACATCTATTTATTATTATATTGTTATTTTGCAATGTAAATAACCCATTGAAATTACTTGAAAAAAATTGAAAAGTTATGACTGATGATATCTTACACAAAATTAAAAAAAATTTTAACAACCCGTATTTTGAAATACCAGAAAATGAGTTATATAATTTTATATTATATGAACTAGAAAAATTATTAAATCTAAACACATCAACTTTAGCTCATTTTAATCTACCGCTTCCTACTGGTTCACTAATAAATGATTTAAACAATAAACTTTTAAGAGAAGAACTTAATTATGATATAAATAAATTAAAAATAGAAAATTCTTTATTAGTAGAAAATTTAAACAATGAACAACGAATTATTTACTATAAAATTTTAGAATCCGTTATTGATAAACAAAACAACTTATTTTTTATTTATGGCCATGGAGGAACTGGAAAAACATATTTGTGGAATACAATTATAACAAAAATTAGATCTAATAATGAAATAATTCTAGTTGTCGCATCTTCAGGAATAGCATCACTATTATTGCCCAAAGGAAGAACTGCACATTCTAGATTTCGAATACCACTATCAATAGATAAATTTTCAGCATGTCATATAAAAAAGGGAACGCAATTAGCACATTTAATTGAAAAAACATCATTAATTTTATGGGACGAAGCACCTATGACTAATAAATATTGTTTTGAAGCATTAGATAAAACACTCCAGGATTTACGAAACAATTTTGATCAACCATTTGGTGGAATGACAATTATTTTATGAGGTGATTTTCGACAAATCCTACATGTTTTACCTACAGGAACAAAAGAACACATAATAGATGCATGCATAAATAATTCTTATTTATGGACACACTTTCAAGTTTTAACATTAACAGAAAATATGCGATTAAAACATTTTAATACAACATCTTAAGAAAAAAAAGGAGATTGAAAATTTTTCAAATTGGACATTAGATATAGGAAATGGTACTGCTGAAGGAATAAAATATTTAAAAAATGAAGATATTACATGGATAAAAATACCAGAAAAATACTTTGTAAATTTTGACCTAGATCCAATTGAAAAAATGACAACATTAATATACGATAATTTCAACAACAATTTTAATAACATTGATTACTTAAAACAACGTGCAATTGTAACACCGAAAAATAAAACTGCTGACGATATAAATAATTATATATTATCTTTAGTACCTAATGAGGTAAAAACTTATTATAGTTATGATACAATAATGCCTTCATCAGAAAACATAGAAGAACTAAATCTCTTATATCCTTAAGAATTTTTACACAATTTAAATTTCAACGGTTTACCACCACATGAACTAAATCTTAAACTCGGAACTCCAATAATGCTTTTAAGAAACTTAAATCAATCTGCTGGACTATGCAATGGAACAAGACTTATCATAACACAATTAACAAATAAAATAATAGAATGACAGATCATTACTTAAAAAATATTTTTGAAAAATTTTATATTCCAAGAATAGAAATGACTGTACATGAATCTAAATGGCCATTTACTTTTAAAAAGACGACAATTTCCTATAAAAATATGTTACGCAATGACAATAAATAAAAGTCAGGGACAATCTTTGAATAAAGTTGGACTATTTTTAGAAAATCAAATATTTAGCCATGGTCAATTATATGTTGCTTTATCCAGAGTAACTAATCTAAAAGGATTACATATGTTACTTAATGATTCAAACAACAATTATGCTAATCATATAAAAAATATTGTCTACAAAGAAATCCTACATAACATCACATAAATAAATACATAAAAAATATATACTATCTTATATTCTTCATAATATTAAAATTTGTTGAGTATAACATTTTTAACAATAAACTCAATAAAAATATTTATCATTATAACAACATCTTATTTGCTTTTTTCTGGACTTACAGAAAATGACAACACATATTCGTGCACTAAAACCAAATGAAGTGTATGAAACAATACAAGCACGAGTATGCAGAATATGGACAAACAACGATTTTGTCACAGGATGTCTGATAAGCCTTGACTGTATTTTGGTTGATGAAGAGATACTAAAATTTTAAAATATTATATTACATATTATTTTATATAATGTTTGTTAATATCGAATAAATTTTTTATCTTTATTATTTATTTACAGCATAAAGCAATACAGGGAACAATTCAAGCACGTGATTCAGACTATATTTCTCAAAAAATTGAACATGGCACTATATACAATATTAGTAACTTTTATGTTACTGAAAATAAACCTACATACAAAGTCGTTCCACACAATGCTATGATCCAATTTGCACGAGCAATATCCTTTACTCCAATTATGGAAGACGCACCATATATCCCATTTCACAAATTCTACTTCATAGAATTCGACCAGCTATATCAAAGAATAAATAATATTGAGATATTAACAGGTAATATATGTTACTTAACTTATTTTATTATTATTATAAATATTTCTTGAATATTTATTTACAAAATTCCCCTATTTATATATAATATTAGATGTTATTGGAGTATTAACAAGTGTCCAAGCACTCGAACATACACATGTCAACACCAGACCAACAACACAGCGATCTATAACGATACAAAACATCAGGTACAATAAATTTATGCATTTTTTCCTCACATTTACTATTCATTACAACTATTTAACATGAATACAATATTTTTCCACTTTTATGATTCAATTTTATTAATCATTTTTATTAACTACATTTTTTCAACAGAAATGAACAACTACAGGTAAGCCTATGGGGACATAAAGCCGATCAATTTGATGAGAATGTACTTAAAACACTAAAGGCACCAGTTGTGGCAGTATTCTCAGCAATGTTGACGAAGTAATATCTAGGTATTTTTAACATTACTTTATTATAACATTTTTATATACATATATAAAAAATTATAGCATACATATATTATTTACTCTATTATATTTCTAGGTAACTCATATGTTTCGAGTACATCAGCAACAATTTTCTATATTGACCCAGACATCCCAGAAACAACAACGTTAAAGACAAGGTAAACACATATATATAAAAAATATATTCTAATAAATTTATCATATTACATAATCATAAATTTTATTTATATTTTCCTTAACTTATTCGTATTTTTATACATACAGATTTTCCCATCAAAATCAACAAATTGAATTCCTCCCACCGCCAAAAACACCTATCTAAACAATTGAAGAACAAATATCAGCAAACAGAAGAACAATAAACGAACTCAAAACATTGGATACACAAAATAATCTGGTTAGTACTATTAACTTTCCTATTATTTTTTTACTACACTTAGTAAAAAATTTAAAACCACAATATTCTATCTTTTATGCATGGTGGAAAATCACTGTAAGAGCGACCATAGTAAACTTTTCAACATCTCAATGATGGTTCTACAATTCTTTTCCCAGATGTTATCGACAACTAAAACAGGCAAGAATAGGTTGATGGTGCGGCAGTCAACACCATAAAGTCAACATCATCTCCATGGTAATTAAATTTATTACCATACCATTTTTATTTATTATATATCTTTATTTACTTTAACGAAAAATTAATAACATTAAAAAAATATTTATATATATTTTACAGGTATAGATTAACAATCCAAATTGAAGATCATACTGGAGACATGGAAGTTATCGCTTTTGGCATAACCGCTCAGGCATTAATAAAAAAAACCATGTTCTGCACTAACAATTGACGAAGGCTTTTCCGATCCATTTATAATACCACCAGCTATTGATCAGATCCGAGGACAATAAAAAATCTTCCAAGTCTTCTTTCAACAACGAGGCACCCAAATGAGCACATTAATTTCCAAAATATTTGAAGACATCCATGTTCCATCATCGCCACCAAAACAGTTAACTGTAGGAACAGAATATCCACAAAGGTAAATAATGTTTTTTAAATTTTTTATCAACTATACATAAATAATATTTATATTATATTAATCACAATTTTAAAAATCTTCTCATTTTTCAGCCCACATGCAATACCATCATCACAACTATCAACACCAACCACATTTGATCCACACACTCCAACACCAAAAAAATCCGGTACAAGGTTAGCCACATTCAACACAATAAATATTATCAATTAATTTAAAAACATATCTACAAATTATTCCATTTTTTCAGCCCTGAATCAAGAACAACAAGACAATCTGCAAAACATCCAAAAACAAGGTAATATAAATATTTTTATAATATTTATTTCATACTATATAATTTAACCATCTTTATTTTTCTTAACACTTATATTTACAACCAATTTTTCCATTTTTATATTTGCAGATGAAAGAAATGAAATGCTCAAGAACCACAACAACGTTATTTTTTATTTTGTACAATCTGTATATATATAAATATTATAAATAATAGTACTATATATGTCTGTATAAATATGTTTGTACAAATGTTATATCTATCATATAATACAATACTGTATAATACATGTATATATATATAAATATATTTTAAATACAGTTATTATATAATACAATACTGTATTCCGCAGCAACGCACGGAATATATGCTCGTATTTTACTAAAAAAGAGATAAAATAATAAAAAATAAAAATAAAGAAGTAAGAATCCAGTCAAAATGACACGCCCGATACAAAAAACATACAGCACACAACAATCTTACAAAGAAGGTAAATGAAAACAACTTGAAATAATCATATATCGGAATCATTTATACATTTCGAAACCCTTGTGCTTTCCATCACGAACAACATCCATATTGCATACCACCATCCATATTGCATTGACCATAAAGAATCTTCAATATATTTCACCATATCAAGCGAGCTTGAAAAGATAAAAAAACCAGTAGCTGTACATGGGAATTATACATAACATCTCTTTTGGTCCAGCTTGAGTGAAGTTATAAGAGAGAGGGGACTCAAAGGTTTCAAGTTGACGGAAGATCGTAGCACATGCAAAACTTGTGTCAAAGGAAACAATTGGAACCAGCCATCCTTCGGAACCTTTCCCTTAGCTCCTTCTCCTGCTATTAGTAGCCTTTGAGCCACTCCTAGAAGACGATTCTGTTGGTATAGACAAGACAGTGCCGTCCTTAATTTTGTCGGACATTGATAGTTGCTCCATCGTCTTCCCTGCCTCCAGGTACGCCATCAGATCCCGAAGCTGTAAAACATGTCAAACATAGCAGTGGAAGTTCCATGAGTTTATATAGCTCCTATAAAATTGTGAAAGCCACCAGAGCTTAAAGGCTGTCTGGTTCGTCTAGCATTTTGTCGTATTACCTGTTCCTCCAAGGCCCTAATTTTGTCATCCTTCAGTTTCAAAGCCCTTTTCTCCCTGCAAAAGTAAGAAAAGTTCCACATTAACGCAGAAGATGACGACGACAACAACTTGGTGTTTAATACCAACTAGCAATAATAATAACTTGGTGTTTAATTAGGTCATGAAAAGACTAGTTTGACCATAAATTATCAAAACTATGCATCTAAATTATACCCAAAATTCTTCACGGAAGCAGCTTAACATTAGAACCAAACAACAAACCAAGAACCAGCCACCACAAATGCCAAAAAAAAAAAAAAAAAAAAGCCAGCGTTCCAGAGGTGCCTCGCATGGCTCTCGTGGGAGGTTGTGCTCTGGGCATCATCAGAATGCGAGGCAAACTCCCGTGCACAGATCTGGTAAGAGTCTCACACCAACGAGGCAAGCTCCCTTGCACGGAACCTGTACGAGGCGGTGAGGAGAGATTGCCTCACGCTTGATCTTCCACGAGGCACAGCAGCCTACTGCGAGGTCCCTAACATCAACCACATGCAACGGAACCGACAAGAATGGAAGAGAATGAAGACGAAACGTGTTTAGGTTGTATTTGGTTACGGTTTGAAGGGTACTACAGGATTTAAAATATTTTCCTCAATTTCCTGGTCAACAAAGGAAAAACTTATAATAGGGGCAGAGTAAGACCTCTCTTCAATTTGGCTTATCTTCTCTGTCCAAATCTCCTGATTTTTCAACAGATTCTCATTGAGCTGCATGAAGAAATGAGAATATGGTTAGAAGGTACATCTTAGATAAAAACGTAGAATTTCAAATAACAATGTCAAATAGACTTAAGCACGTGAAATTTGCAACAAGCCAAGACTTACATCATCAAGAATACTCTTTTCTTTAAGACATCTATCCAACTTGGCCTGCATCTTCTGAAGTCTCAATGCCAAGGCTTTCTCCACAGCAATAGAAATTTCCCTTTCATTTTCTTCTTTGACATCTTCCAGTAAAGATTCAAAATACTGCAATCAAAACAGAGGTCATCGTTCCACCTCCATGTTTTTTGGGTTAAAAAATATATCATTATATTCGCAGCTTACAAAATGCACTCAATGAATCAACAAAAATTGAACTTCATGTCTATGATCTATCAACTAATCACCATCGACAAGTAATAGAAGTCTCATACCATGTGATGGTGAAATAAGGTTAAGTGACTTCAGACAAAAAAAGAAAATTTCTCAACGAAAATTGAAGAAATAACTTACTAATTTTTGGTTCTCAAGTTGGGTGGTAAGCAGTTCATTGTATTCGTTAACAATCTGCAGACAGAACT
The DNA here is from genome assembly GCF_000414095.1 of Morus notabilis. Classification (NCBI taxonomy): domain Eukaryota; kingdom Viridiplantae; phylum Streptophyta; class Magnoliopsida; order Rosales; family Moraceae; genus Morus; species Morus notabilis. The sequence continues at coordinate 150,441 of NW_010361268.1, read as the reverse complement.
TAAAATTATAGGTATGGGCGTAATACCCAAAAAAATAAAAATGAAATAACAAAAAAGAAAGTCATAACTTAAAGTGAGAAAAGACAGAACAAAACAAAATTCATTACAGCTTCGACTTTACTGTTCAAAAGAGCGTCACTAAATTCAGAATCAACACAGTCACAGCTTCCACACCCATCATTAGTATGGTGACAATGAGAATTCAGCGCAACCAACTTTCCATCAGTTTTAGACTGTATTAGACGGTGAACATAATTGTCTCCTGCATAATCCCACACACGTCGTGTATCCAATTCAAGAGAATAGCAGTGTTGTGTTTCTTTCCAATGTCTTATGGCGTGTCCTTCTTTGTACCTATGACACAACTTTTCAAATGAGCAATTGCACTACAAATAAACAAATAAAAGGAAAGGACCAAAAGGGTTGGAAAACAAAAGCCTACAGAATTGCCCTTAAGTGGGTCTAAAGCTGGGAAAGATGAAGAGAAATGTGATAGAGAACTTATTACCTCCCACAGCCAACATTCCCACAGATAACACACATCCAGAGATTCTCAGAAGTTTGGCAAACAGCACAAATCGATTTTTCAGGCTGCTGCTGACAATATCGGCATACCTGAAGAGAACACAGGTAAGCAAATTATAACTTATAGCATTTAAAACCTAATGAAATCGACAAAAGGAAATTAAAGGCAATTGATTTGGCACTGTCTGATCTGGTGAAAGCCCCCATATCATGCATGCACAACGGCACACTCACGCCACAGAAACACGTGAAAATGGATAGAGAACTGCAACCACAAAACAAAAACACTTACCGGACAAGATGAATCAGTCCAATTTGAGATACAAGAACAATGAAAAGAATGGTTGCAGATGGTTGTGAGAATTCCACTCGTGTCTTGGTCTAATCTCTCTGCAACATATGAATCCTTTAAGATAAACACATCACAACAAAGAAATAAAGAAAAACATAAAATTTAACACGTGTACACATGTAGTTAGATGTTCAGGAGGCTTATATGTTCACCACACTTTATGGATATATCAGCTCTAGACAAAAATTGCACTTGATACACTCCCACCACGTTACCAAAAAAGAAAATTCGGAAATTCTAAACCCAAAATGGAAAACATACCAAGACAAACTGGACAAGTGGGCTGCTCCGCAGAGCTTGCGGGGGATGCCTGTGTGTGTTCAATTGAACCAGTGTATTGCACATCTACCGTGAAAAGCACACAACACACTTCCGCCTATATTCACATACATGACAGCCAAACAGATGATAAGTAAGCTGTTCCGGGTTGAGTAACTTGCGCACAGAACTACAAACATGCTAGTGTGCAAAAATTAGCATAATGAAACTGAGGAATACCTCTAGAGATGAGAACCGAGTCCCGTTAAAGTGCTTGTAAAAATTATCGGTAGAGTCCTGACTATCAAATCTAATCAAAATGCTATAACGATCTTCCATTCCGTCGTTTCTACAAACATGGGGAAAAAATCAATATATATGAAGATTAATTATAATCAATACTAAAAACCAGGACATGATCCAAAATTCAACCTGACAATCCGCATCTCCAAAATGTGCTGAATAAATGAACCGCAAAACTGGCAGAAATCTGCATACGTCATGTAATTTGGAACTCCAAGAACACAGACGAGAGATTTTCTTTCAACCTAAGTAAAATGGAAATATACTTTAAAGTTGAAACTCGACTTCACAAAAGCATCACGTAATATTTTAGGGGAAAAAACAGAAATTAAATAAATAACAGAACAAAAATCTACACTAAACATTCTAAAGCAACAGTATTGGCATCTTTTCCATTTCCATGCGAAATGAGAATCGAATTTGAACAGAAAATGATGAACCAAGGAAAATCTTAATTCCAAATTTATTTTTTTCTCAAAAAAAAAAAAAAGAAATTTCTGAAGAACAAATGAGCCGATACGAGCTCGAATGCAATTGAAGATGAAAAAGGAAAGATGGCTGAACTTACGGGGAGAACGGAGGGGGAGGCGGAAACGACGTCGTCGCGGTAGAGATGCATGACGCCTCTGGTCTCTTCGACTCTAGGGTTTCCAGAAGAGAAAGGGAAGGCTTGCGTGATGTTGGAGATTGAAGAAGAAGAGGAAGAATCGAAAGGCTCGCCGGAGATCGTGTCTGGAGTCTGCCGGAAAACGTCGTCGGCCGTGGCTCCGGCGACTACTGTGCTCGAACTTATTGACATAGAAATAGATGGCTGGATGTCAGACAGTCGGAGTAATTAATGGCTTGTTTCTCTCTTCGAGTTTAGCGGGAGCTTTGTTTTTTATGTGGAGAAACAGAAGGGATGGGGAGATGGGATTCAGTGCGGTCGATATTTTTTAATTGGAACCCGGAAACGTTACGGACACGACACGTCAGTAACAGGTGTCTACTTTCCTTCGCATGTTTCTTCTTTTTTCTCTTCGCTTTCTTTCTTCTCTCCTCTTTTTTAAGAAAAACTTTTTTTAATTAATTTATTTATCTTCTTCGGTTTCCTTTAAAAAAGAAAAGTGAGTTTGAACTAGCACTCTTTACTGCTAGCCTAGGCTCTTAAACCACCGTGTTGATTGTTGATTATCTTTTGTTTTTTGTTTTCTAATTTCTAATATTAGAACCCAAATTCTTGGATTACATTAGTTGCTTGACAAGTGACCAATGTTCTTGTAATTCGAAAGAGAGAAAGAGAGAGGGGGGGAAAAAAAAAAAAAGAAGAGAAACAAGAAGTACTCCAATGAGTCATATAGTCGAAGTTGTGCATGTATAAGCCATACTTTCACAGAATATGAATAAGTCATACTTCTATAAACCAATATATTGACGATTCAGTTGCAATTCCAATGCTATTTGCAAGCTCTACACATGCATTCATGTTCATCAATCAAATTGTGCACTACTCACATTTTTCTGTTTTGCAGGTTTGCCCGTTTAATTTGATTCCAGTCCAAGTGGAGTCTTAGATCAGATGCGCGTCAGTGCACATCTATGAAAGATTTCCTACAGCTAATCCTTTTTGGAGATCAAAGTTTCAGAAGTACGCGTGAATTCCTCTTCTTTGATTCTTGTGCGGTGGAGACTATTTGGAAAGCTAGAAACGACAAGGTGTTTAGTGGGAAACACTTCAACCCTCACACAGTTTATATTATAGAGATGATGTATTACAAAGCAATGAGTATCACTCTCTTAACCCCGGGAGCAAATCGGATAAATATAACAGGAAGCTGACAGACTTCTCCTCCGGGGTGGATCAAAGCTAACGTTGTTGCTCCTTGGGTCCTACAAGCACGGTGGTAGCCACAGTGTGGAGAAACTCCGATAGATGTGATAGGACTCGTTAATGATGGTCTTGAGTAGTTAGATAGCAGAAGTTGTTATAATATAGTAATAGTTGTCAGCAAGGGTATTAGTACAATTTGTTAGAGGGGTATTAGTAATATAAAAAGATGTATTAGCATTTGGGAGAGGAGAATTAGGGGATTGATTAGAGTAAACTGGGGAAATCCTTAGGAGAGCTAGCAAATCTCTCGAAAGTTTGAAAATCTATCTTGTAATTGAGTCTAGTTCTTGTTTTCAATAATAATCTTTTCTTGATTCTTATCAAGTGGTATCAGAGCACTTTCTTGGGCGAAATTCAGAGAAAATTGAGAGAACATATGGACGTTGGCAGCAATTAGAGAAGCCAATATTTTTTGGAAAAGATCCAGTGTGTGGATAGAAAGAGTAGAAGAATATTTCTTGAAAAATCGATCTTCAGAGCAAGAAAAAATGATGTTCATTGGGGAGTTCATGGAAGGTAAAGCTCTTCAGTGGTTTCAATGGGAGGATAGAAGGCGGCCATTCGTTTGTTGGAGTGCTTTTAAGACGCATTTGTTTCAATGTTTTCAACCAGCAAAGGGAAACTGTTCTGTTGCGAAGGTTGAAGCCATGGTTCAAAACGTGGAGCAACTTCTAAAGAGGCTGGAGGTGAGATTTGGAGCGGCGACGGCGTCGACCTTAGCAGCAGATCGACGTCAAGAGTTATCAGATTGCAAGATGAACGACGATCTGGAGTCGAAATCTAGGTTTTCATATCCTAGAGTTTCAAATCTTGGGGTTTTTGGAGGTTCGCGACCAAATCTAGAAGACCGAATTTGACGAGGGACGCTAGAGGAAACGCGAACAGAACCCGATGAACACCGCCAACGATCAATGCCATATGAGCTGCGAACTGGTATGTGTAATGATCTGCGATTAGATCTGAGTGGGCAACAACTCAAAAAGCTGAATTCGTGTCTATGTTCACCAGCAGAAGGGGAAAACGACGATCCGATGATTGACCCAAAAGATTTGCCTGGAGTTTCGATGGAATCAAGCACTGTCAGCGATGAGATTCACGATTCCGGTGTACTTGGGGCTAGTTCTGACGCCATGAAAGCTGGGATTTGCAATTCCGACGCGATTAAGATCAATTATGGCGATTTGGGGGCTGGGTCTCTCGATGGGAGGGCTGGGACTTGGAATCCAAGGGTCATGAGGGATGATTACGGAGCAATTAGGATTGGGTCTTGGAATTCCAGCATGACAGAGGCTGGGTCATGGATATGCAACATGAGTTCCAACAAGATTTGGGCTGGGTTCCGAAATACCAGCTGGATTTGGACTGGGTGCCATGATTCTGGCGTGATTGGGGCTGATTTCCGCACAATTGGGGCTAGGCTTCGTGATTGTGGTGCGATTAGGGCATATTCCGGCGAGCCAAGGATAGGGTTTCTCAAATCCGGCGTGATTTGGGTTGGTTCCGATGTCGTTAAAGTTGGGTTGCACACTTCCAACGCGATTAAGGACAATTCCAGTGACATTTGGACTAGGTCTTCTTATTTTGGTCCGATTGGGATTGGATCTACAAAGAGTGGGGTGGTAGAACGGGGGTTGAAAGGAATTGGAATTGGAAATTTCACAAAGGGCAGACTTGGAATTGTTGCTACCTTTGACGTTCCAAGGTTCACGTGCATTAAAATGGGAAGAAGATGACATCATTCAAGTGCAATTACCTAATTAACACCTTGAGGACAAGGTGTTTTTTCTGGGGGAGTAATGATAGGACTCATTAATGATGGTCCTGGATAGTTAGTTTGATAGTAGAAGTTGTTATATTGTAGTAATAGCTGTCAACAGTTTGTTATAAGGGTATTATATTACTAGGTGTTAGCAGTTTATTAAAAGAGTATTAGTACAATTTGTTAGAGGGGTATTAGTAATATAAAAAGAGGTACTAGCATTTGGGGGGATTAGGGAATTGATTAGAGTAAACTGAAAAAACTCTTGGGAGAGCTAGCAGACCTCTCAAAAGTCTACAAATATATCTTGTAATCAAGTCTAGTTCTTGTTTTCAATAATAATCTTTTCTTGGTTCTTATCAGGATGGGTGGTGTTGGCGGCCGCAAGTTTGCACAATACTCGGGAGCCTTCGATTGCTGAATTGGAAGCTGTTCAGTTCGCTTTAAGGACATCTGTAAATGCTAAGTTCTCATCAATTGTTGTTGAAAGTGACTCGGCCATTACCATTAAGAGTCTTTCAGGCTCCTTAGAAGATTGTTCGTGGATCATTAAAAACATCAAAGTAGACTGTGACTACCTCAAGCGGGCCTTTAATTATATTGACTTCTTTTGGATCGGTAGAAGGGCTAACTTTGCGAGCCAAAATTTGGTGCAGTGGGTGTTGTTAAGTCTTCTGTCAGGAGTTATTCCCTTGGCAAACATTCCTATTGATGTACTAAATGACTATGAGGAGTGTGTTATAACTATTTAGTAGAACTCATCCTCAAAAGCTAACTTGTAGGGAGAGAATGCCCAAGTGGTTATAAACCCACATGTTAAGCTCGTACTTTAACAATATGAGACTCAACCAGGATCCTAACATACCACTACGCTTCCGACACCGATGTCCATGGCGGCCCACTCTGGATGGCCCACTCTGGCCTTTCCAGGTCACCCCTTCCGCAACGTGGGCTTGAGGAGGGACATGCTCTGATACCAATTGTTATAATCCTTGGGTAGAACTCATCTCCCAAAACTGGCTTATAAGAAGAGGGTGCCCAAGTGGTTATAAACCCATATGCTAAACTCATACTTTAACAATGCGAAACTCAACCAGAATCTTAACAGAATGATTCTTCTTGAATGGGCCTCAGTAGTCGAGTTTGTAGTGTCTCTTTTAGTGTTTTTGTTGTGTTTTTTTTTTTGGTAAGTGACTTGACGGGCTTCTGTTAGTTGCTGTTAGTTGCCCTGGGTCTGTTTGGTTTGTTCGTGCTGTGTTTGTCCATTGTTGATGGTTTGTCCTTTGTTGGTGGTTTCTTCGTTTTCGGTGGAACGGAATATCTTTTTAGCAAAAAATAAAAATAAATAAATAAATTGTGAACAATCTAAAAAACATAGGTAAAGCAAGAGTGGAAATACTGAGCTTCATCAGTAGCTTTAGAAGGAAAAACAAGTATCGAACGAAGTCTTTTCTCCATTTATAAATTCATGGACGAAACAACAGTTTCTTGGTCTGGCATTACTCATCATGACACGTCTCTACGGCTAAAGTCTTAACATTAGCATTCTTCCGTCAAAAAAACTTTTAACATTCTCAAGCTACAACAATCCTCCCTTAATTGAAGGATTCTAAGGATTATTCAAGAAGCAGAAAACATAAATATTAATATGACACAACAGTTGGAAAGCGTCAAAACGAGAAATTAAGATTAGAGAACATTGAATCCAAAGAAAATGAAAAACTTCAAAACGGGAAAAAAGTTCGATAAAACAAATTCAAATTTGATGAAATCTAAAAAGGTGTCTTTAGCTGATCATCAAAGCTACTTCATTGTATAGAGAGCCTTAGACAAGGAAGAAATAAATAGTTGCGAACCATACTGATTCTTTGTTGGTGCTAATTTGGTTCATCAGGTCATACAGAAGCAGGTACTTGGGACTCTACTGACTTCAATACCTCTTCACCTAATTTCTTTGCATCCTACCAACTTCTGTATAAGCCAAAAGTCGTCGTTAATGGTCAATCAAGCAAAATATTAATTCAAACTATAAAATGTGCTAAAACATGTGCGGACAATATGCCTGCATTAGATGTTACGGTAAAAGAAATAACAACTAGATTTAAGGCTGAAACTAAGGCAATTAAAAAAGTATTTACACTGTCACTTCACAGAACTAAAACAGAGTATTTACGTATGTTTTACCATTCTAAAAACTTTATGGAAGACAAAGTGAGGAATAAATGGAAATTAGAAATCAACTTATGGTTCTAGATGAATATGTAACCTGTTCGGAAGCCCCTATTCAGTGTGTCCAGAACAGCAGCCTCAATTCTCTTAGCAGCACTCTCTTCTCATAGTCCATACTTCAATAGCATAGCAGCACTGAGCACTGTTGCTAATGGGTTTGCCTTATCCTGGAATAATCCATTGTATACATTAAAGACATGTAACTTCAGGAAAATAGGAAAAGAAAATACGATGCAAAAGGCAGACCAACCTGCCCAGCAATATCAGGAGCGGAGCCATGTGTAGGTTCAAAAAGTCCAGGTCCCTGTACCAAATGGATAATTTCAATTTAGAAATTTAAAAAAAAAAAAAAAAAACACGCAGACTCTCTCAGAACAAAACCCAAAAGGAACTGTTTTATATCTATCTGGCACAATAAAAGCTTAACAACTGGACAATATAAATCCTATGCCTTACCGATTCCCCAAGACTAGCAGATGGAAGCATCCCAATACTTCCAGTAATAATTGAAGCCTCATCAGAAAAGATGTCACCAAATATGTTGTTTGTTACAATTGTATCAAACTGCAATTATTTCATAGCAAAACATCAGAAGACTTATAACTCTAACCAAGCAAGCTTCAAAACAATAGAAAATGAAGAGAAGCATAACCCTGGGGAGTTTATAAAGCCAAAGCCAAACCTGTTTTGGATTGCAAACAAGCTGCATTGCAGCGTTATCAACATACATGTGTGAGAGTTCAACATCGGGATATTCCGAGGATATTTCCACAATACATTTCCTCCAAAACATGGAAGCCTAGAGAATCCATTGAATCAGATAAATTTCATGACAAATATGACAACATTTCAGATACAGCGTTAAAAATAACAACAGACAATAGAAATTTCACAATGAACACTTTGTATGTCATTTCAGAAAAGTAAAGAGTGTCAACCAAAAAAAGTACCTCCAACACATTTGCTTTGTCAACGGAGCAAAGTTTTCCCCGCCTCTTCCGGGCAGTCTCAAATGCAACATGGGCAATGCGCTCAATCTAACAAACAATTATTTGACATTAGACATCCATCTATGCCTAACTCAATACAGATTTGATAAAGCAAACCAAAAAAGAAAAAATAAAGTAAAAATAAAGCTATTTTGATCCCTTAAGCCATACACCACGGACATTCTAGCAAGGACCAGAAAAAATATTGGTCCAGGGAAAAATAAGAAGCCATAATAATAAATGTGAAATCAGACAGTCACCGGATGTGTGATGATAATTGTAAGGAAGATTGTGTCCTATCAGGAAAATCCCCACGAGTTTAGAACAGCGTAACTAGAGCACACATGCATCTTCTACCTCACCTCAGTATTGAATCCAATCTCCTCGCCATTTTAATTTTTTCCAGATCCCCTTGGCTTTCCAAAATATATACCTATTTTTATCAGAAACTAGATTGAAATAATCAATTGAAAGAAAGGAGAGAAATTAAAGAAGTAAAGCCAACACGTAATTGTCGGTTGAAAGATGTATGCTAACCTCCAGTGAGCTCTCTTACAACCATTACATCAACACCTTCCGCAACCTCTTTCTTCAAAGTCGAAGCGTCCACCAACTGAAAAGGTAAATGACAATGCATGCTAAGCCTCTTTCATCAGAACAAGTTTAAAATTAAAAGAAGCACAAAGATGTATGCTAAGCCTCTTTCATCAGAACAAGTTTCATCAAACAAAAATATTTGATGAAACTAAACATACTCTTGAGGTAGTTCCTTTTATTAGCGTTTTCCTCCTTTTTGGGTATAATAACCTGCAATATGGTGTTTTTTTTTTTTTCCTCGCAATCATTGATTACCAAGATAACCAGACAATTTTAAGAGCTTAAAACACCAAGGAAAAAACAATAGAGAGAAAACTGCACTAGACCCTTCTCTCACTAAATTCCCTTAGCAAGAGGGAAGGTATTTCACCTGTGGTAAAATGGTTGCCAGTCAAAAATTTGCAAAAACTTTATGGCCTTCTCTAATCTGAAGTAACCCGGTCTCGCGTTTCAGATGCTGTTCATTTTTGTCCCATTTATACCTTATGAATCAAGAAAATTAATAAAACCACACCATTCGCACATGAAAGAACACACAAATTCATAAGATAAAAAAAATCAGAAAGTGAAGAAAATTACCCTCCAATTGCTCCAAGAAGAACAGCATCAGATTGCTTCGCCACGGAAAGGTCTCCTCCGGTAAAGGGACGCCAGTCAAGTCCAAGGCAGGTGCACCCATGGGCATCTCTTGGAACCTAAATTCAATCCCTTATTTACATAAAACATACAATTAGGCATTAATTGTAGAAACATCTTAAAAAAAAAATTTTAAAAAAAAACCTAAACAGTTGTTTTGGGGCATTTTTCTATATGATGGGGATGGAATAAAAATCAGAGAATAATGTTGTGGGATGTGGTATAGTAGAATTGTATTTAATATTTCCTTTTAGGACTCATACCGGTGAGCACTAAATTAGTAATATCAAAGGCTTCATGTTACCAAATTAGCTATATAAAAGACTAGTGCTACTCCATAGTACAATGGTGCAATATGAAATATTGTGCTACATGATACAATTGTACCTAACAAGCTTTGTAAGCACTAGGGTTGCATTATAAAAAAATAATGGAGGGTGAGAATAAAGTTATTTAGCTCATGGGAAAGGGAAAGGTTTAGTATTATCGAGTGAGGCTAATAAAAGTCTTCTATCAAGTGCAGAGTGGTAAACAAAAGCCATTAAAGAAACTTAGCATGACAAAACAATAAGAGAGAGGGAGAGTAGAATTATGTAATTCATCTATATTGAATAGTGAGAGAGGAGAGTAGAATTCAACAACTATTTGAATGGTGACTGGTAAAACAATAAGTTGGCAACCATGGTGTTTGGAAAGCTATAAATAGAGGGGAGGACATGCTAAGAAGGCATGGCATTTGGAGCCTTAACAAGTTTCTAAAACATCATATACATTTTTGGAGGCTTCACAACTCTTGAGATTTCACAAACATTTTCTTAGATTTGACAAGCAATCCACAAGCATTCAAACTTTACATACAATCAGACAAGCCTTCAAGCAAGAAAACATGAAAATAACTTAAAATAATCTAAGGAGTTTACGTAGTCTAAAATAATTAAGAGACAGAAGTTTGCTCATACAAAACTGATTGGTAAACATGGAGTAACCATCCCCAATTATTGATTTAGACCACCATCGGTTGTGAGAATTACATCTTCCCCATACGATTTCATGACAATTGTTTCTGTAAATTGATTGTCTTTCGGTTCATGATTTAAATATTCATCCTTAATCTTCCAAGGTAAACACAGGTATTGTATGCTTGATATTTCATTTTCTCTGGTTTATTATACTAATGAGTGCCATATGTAAATTTATATTTATTTATATCTATATAAATCTTTATAATCTTATTTACAATACATTCTAGCATATGGCATGTGGTTATTCCCCACAATTTATATTTATTTATATCTATATAAATCTTTATGATCTTATTTACAATACATTCTAACATATGGCATGCGGATGTTCTCCACGAACCCGGGAACAACCGTCAAGAAATTATCAACTATGTTCAAGCATTGAGATAATGCATGAAAATAAAGATGCCAAATGCCAAGTTTTTCTGTGCCTCAACAAATAAAGGACTATAATGTTCGAGAAAAACACTGCAAAAATTTTGAAACTCCGTTTGGCTAACGAGAAAATGCAGAATGATGAACAGACACAAAAGGAAAATTAATGTCTGAGACTTTTACCACATTTCTGAGTAAAGCATAGCCTAAATTAAAACTTAGTTCTGTCTCTTGGTTCTTTTTATAGTCGATGAAAATGTAAAAATAAAAAGTAATAAAAAAATCTAAAAGTACTCGTTCCTCTTTTCTTTTTTCTTTTTTTTTTCCTAGGCTACCAAACAAAAGCAGAATATCACAATGGAATTCTGGAGAGAAACAGAGAGAGAGAGTGTGGGAGACCTTCGAGAGAGGCGGTAAGATTAAGAACGTTCTTAGCGACAGAGATAACCTCGGGGCCGATGCCATCGCCGGGCAGCAAAGTGATGGTGTAGCGCTACGATGGTGAGGCTGCGGAGCATCTGATCCTACTCGCCTTGGCGGCGGAGAATTTGGGCACGGAGTTTGGTAGGAAAACGGGTCTGAACGTCTTGGTGTTGAGTTGCAGACAAGCCGGCATTGATGGTTGAACGTCTCGGGTCTGGAAGTGGTATTTTGACAAAACACCTTTTAGTTATTCTTCCCTAAATTAACTTACGTCAAACGACAGGAAATAGAACATCCTCAAATTAATAAACAAACGACAACAAGCCATAAACGACCTTTTAAGTATTCCTAAGCAGAAACACGAGAGAGAGAGAGAGACGAAGAAATGGCTTCTTCCCTAACCTCGAGATGCCTCAGAAGCCTACTTCTTCTCCCTCGCACCCAAACCCTCCTCGTCTCCTCTGCAACTCAGTCCTTCTCCACCAACCCACAAAAACCCCCCCAATCCGACTCTCTCCAATTCAATTCCGACACTGTCACGGAAACTCTTACCTCGTACTGCAACGATTGGCAACGCGCCTTCGAGTTCTTCACGTGGGTCGAGACCAACTGCCGCTTCCTACACACCACCGACACCTACAACCGAATGCTCGACATCCTCGGCAAATTCTTTGAGTTCGATCTCTCCTGGGACTTAATCCACCGAATGAACCAAAACCCAGTTTCCGTCCCGAGCCACGCCACGTTTCGCGTCATGTTCCACCGTTACGCCGCGGCTCATCTCGTGAAAGAAGCCGTCGAGGCTTATAATCGGTCGGAGGAGTTCGGTTTGAAGGACGAGACGACGTATTCTAATCTTATTGACGCGCTTTGTGATCAGAAGCACGTTATTGAGGCGCAAGATTTGTGCTTTTGGAATGGCAAGGAATTGGGGTTCGAAAAGAGTACGAAGATTTATAATATGATTCTTCGTGGGTGGTCTAGAGTGGGGTGGTGGAGTAAGTGTGGGGACTTTTGGGAGGAGATGGATAGGAGAGGTTTGGAAAAGGATTTGCATACGTATTCTATATATATGGATATATTGTGCAAGAGTGGGAAGCCATGGAAGGCTGTGAAATTGTATAAGGAGATGAAGAAGAAAAGGATCAAATTGGATGTGGTGGCGTATAACACCATTGTTCGAGCGGTTGGTCTCTCCGAAGGCGTCGATTTTTCGATGCGGGTGCTTAGAGAGATGAGGGAGCTGGGTTGTCAGCCCAATGTGGTAACTTACAACACACTCATAAAGCTTTTGTGTGAAAATGGGAGATACAGGGAAGCCTCGAAGGTGCTCGATAAAATGCCTGAGTGGGGTTGTTCGCCGGATGTGATTACTTATCATTGCTTTTTCGGGTCTATGGAGAAGCCGAAAGAGATTCTTAGACTGTTTGATAGGATGATTGATAGTGGTATTAGGCCGAGGACGGACACTTATGTGATGCTTATGAGGAAGTTTGGGAGATGGGGGTTTCTTCGGCCAGTTCTTGTTGTGTGGAAAAAGATGGAGGAACTCGGGTGCAGTCCGAATGATGCCGCTTACAATGCTCTGATTGATGCTCTGATTGATAAGGGGATGTTAGACATGGCTAGAAAGTATGACGAAGAGATGTTGGCAAAGGGTCTTTCACCCAAGCCAAGGGCGGAGTTGGGGACAAGACTGGTAACTGATGAATGATCGAATGATGAGTAATGACATTTTTTAGAGGGATGGTTGAGGAATACATAGGCAGGTTGCTAGAAGATTGCACGGCTTCAACCTCAGACTATTGGAGCCAAGAGTATAGAAGCTAACATGTGGCATCTGAAATTAGGGGCTTATGGATTCATGTTTACAATGAGAACATGTTAAGGGCGTATTTGAAGAGAAATTCGATGCCAGGTATGACGTTCAAACTCTTTCAAACAACATGTTTGTTTTGTTTATTAAAACCTGATTGGAAATTCTGACTGGAATTTCTTCTAAACGTGAAAACCTGTGACAAGGATGAGATTCATAGTTGTATGATTGAGCTAGTTAAAGTTTACTTTTAATTCATTTCCAGCCTTCTTTCAATTTAAGAAAATTTAGAAAGGCAATGGAAGTGTTGAGTTGTTGGGGTTGAACCACAGAGAGAAAGTACCCAGAAACGAAGGGAGAGGTTGTACCTTGGCCATGGAGCTGGGTTTGGAGCTGATAACTCTCGCTATGTAATACTTATGAGAATATGTTTGATACGAAAATTCCAAATTAAGACTAGATTCTTCAAGTGTTTTGTGAGTTTGTGTTTTGGTTCATTTTGTTCTGCTACCTAAGGTTGGGTTACGGCATTTTTATGTGTCCTTGGAAATACACTGCGGAAGAATTTGAAGCTTGTAAGTCTTTGTTTTCCCTGTAAACAACCTTGGTCACGCTCATGTCAGGGGCTCCCTTCATCTGTTGGAATTTGTATGTGCAGTTTTACATTTCTTAGTAGTCAATTGATGTCGAACAATGAGAACTACACCAGTTAATTGTCAAAAAGAAGAAAAAAAAAAGAGAGTAATTTAGGGACTGCTGTAAATCTTTTACATTTAAATGCTCTGTCATCTATGTGGTACTTATGTGTTTATTAGCTCAAGTAAGAATTACAAAACTGAACTAATATTACAAGCTGCAGACAGTCCAAACACTGTGATTTCATTTGATTGTCTATGGATCAAATGCTTTTGTTACTTTATTTTGATGATTTTATTTTATTTTATATTTTGGTAGTGGATCAATCAGGGTGCGTGGAAGAAGGTTATAGAAATAGCAAGCAGCCTATTTGTCATGAGGGAGAGAGAGAGAGAGAGAGAGAAAAAAAAAAAAAAAAGGCATATAACTTAGGTGAGGAGAAAGTGAGGAATGGAAGGACCTTTCTCGTATTGTGTTTGGCATGGATTCTCTCTTTTAATCCCTTCATATAAAGAGAGATTTAAATTAAGGTTTTATGAAGGATTTAAATCATTCATCCAATCTATTCTGTCCACTCTTCTGATTTCTCTCCTACCAAATAACCATAGATCTCAAAATACTTTAACTAATCCCCTCATCCCTCTCTCTCCTTTCACTTTTCTCTCCTACCAAACAAGCATAATGTTTCTGTTGGTTTGTCTCATGAGGTTTCTGTCATAAAACAGGTATTTCAGATCACCTTTGGGAGGTATTAAATCAACTGCTGATATATTTTAAGGAATTTCTAGACTAGCTAAGTATTCATTTAGCAGAACAACAGAAAGTCTTGTTACTAAACAAACGACTCCTCCCTTGTTCAAACTTCAACATAGGTTCAGGATACTCTGATGATAAATTGTGTATCAAGGAAGGTGTAAAGACTCAACATGTATTTCATGTTTTAAAATCAACGTGCATATTTGATCCTCTATGACCTGGGACAAAAAATGAGATTGTCAGGTACCATGGTCTTTGTACGAGACTATCTTATTTTCTAGTAAAAGCAATTGAGCTTCCAGTAACAGTGCTGGAATTCATGCTAACTGACATTCGTCGATCTTTTTTGCACGTGATATGAGGTCAAAACCTAAGAACCGAGGTTTTTCGGATGGCCGCTCGTATTTTTCAAGTAGGGTAGGGGAGGCTCGGTTGATGAGAATCTGAATGCTTATGTAAAGGACGAGCACCGAACAAAGATGCAGTCATCACTCCGGAAGGCCCTCTAAGAAAAAGAAAAAAGGAGCAACCGAAACCAAAGGCAAAAAAGAGACTGTAGGCTAAGAATAATCTAGCATTTATTTTATTTGCTTTGCTTTGTCTTGCCTATACGCCAACCCACTATTCCCTCCACCGAGTTGAACACCAAGACCCCATTTAAGCGGACACCAGACATATATTTATTTATTACCCGCGCCTCCTGAACCCAAGCCCGCTCCATCTCATCCCATGTGGTTTGACATAATGATCATTGGTCTGAACAGATTGAATTTTTGTCTCAAAACTTCCTATTACTTTACATTATATGTTAACCTCCATTTAAATCGTGTAAAAATGTCTTTATATGATGTCAACAATTATCGCTTTCAAAGCAAGTGCCAAAGTTAGGCGGTCGTTTTCAGAGTTGCCTTTGTGTTAAATGGAAGAAAACAAAATAGGGAATCATAAACTTAAATTTGAACCAAATTAAGTGGATCTGTGGCTGGATTATCATCATCTTAAGTATGTAATTGATGTTAGGCAAATTTATATAAAGAGTTCTTTTCCCCAATTGTTACATGAAAATCACATTTATTACAGTAGATTAAGCTGAGTCATAAATGTGAAAGATATACGCGTATAAAATTAACACCACTATGCTTTATTTAGAAGTAAAATATTAACCATGAGAAACGCATTGACCTTTTTTAATACAAAAGGCAACCCAATTAAAGTAGATTAATGATGCTACTGTCTACTAAATTTTTACCAATAAAAAGCCATGATCTTCTAACTGCCCCACAACTCAATACACCAAAAACTTCCCCCTAAGGTCAATAAACATGTCCTCAATCCAACACTCAGCATCCTCCAAATCCAACTCAAGCTTCGACGAGCTCCGATGGGTTACTCAAATCCGCCGAACGCTTGAAGAAGAGCTCGAGGACGACAGCGAAGTCCCAGTGAGCATTTTCAACGTGCCCAAAATCCTAATGGCTAGTGATCTGGATTCCTACACCCCACAAGAAGTGGCGATTGGCCCTTACCACTTTTGGCGCCCGGAGCTCTATGAAATGGAGAGGTACAAATTAACGGCAGCCAAAAGGGCCCAAAAGCACCTAAAGAACCTCAAGTTCCAAGATCTTGTTCAACAGTTGACAAAGCATGAGCACAGGATTAGGGCATGTTACCACAAGTACTTGGACGTGAACGGCGAAACGCTCGCTTGGATGATGGCCATGGACGCCTCATTCTTGCTTGAGTTCCTCCAAGTTTATGCCAATCTTAATGAAGAAAAAGTCCTGAGGAGACTCTCCTCCAGGATGTCACACTTGGTTGACTACGCCCGGAGAAAATCAGCCCACAACACCATCCTAAGGGACATAGTCATGCTTGAGAACCAAATCCCACTTTTCGTTTTGATAAAAATGTTGGAATTCCAATTCTCATCTCTTGAAGCCGCCAACGACATGTTGCTTTCCATGCTTTCAGGATTCTCCCAAGAGCTTTCTCCTTTCAAGATGATGGATGTTGATCCTCACACACCAAATACACTCCTAGTCTCGGATTTTGCTCACTTGTTGGACTTCTTGTACCAAATGATCACCCCGAAAATCGAAGCACACGCCGATGAAATCATTGATGTCGTAGAAGACGGAGAAGGCAATAAAGAAAGCTCTTTTGGCAACTCAAATTCCGTCAAACAACTCCTCCATACTATATGGAAGGTGCTCTCCAAGCTGAACAAAGGTCCAATGCGTCTTCTCAAAAGAATACTCTTCTCTAGACCTCTAAAAGTATTCCTCAAACTTCCCTGGACAATCCTCTCCAACCTTCCCGGCTTGAGAATGCTCAAAGCCCCCACTGAAATGTTCTTCTCGCAAGCCAACAAAGAGGAAGCCAAACCAGAAAACGACAACTCTTCCAACAAAACGACAATCAACAAGCCACCACTTATAGAAGAAATCACAATCCCATCCGTGACTGAACTCTCCAAATCCGGCGTCCGTTTCTCCCCCACAAATGGTAGCCTCTCAACCATCACTTTTGACCCCAAAACAGTCATTTTTTACCTCCCAACCATTAGCCTAGACGTAAACACAGAGGCCATTTTGAGAAACTTGATCGCCTACGAAGCATCAAACGCATATGGGCCGTTAGTTTTCACCCGTTACACTGAGTTGATGAACGGGATTATCGACACCGAGGATGACGTGAAGCTGCTTAGAGAGAGAGGCGTTATTTTGAACCGTTTGAAGAGTGATGAAGAGGTGGCCAACCTTTGGAACGGGATGAGCAAGTCGATTAGATTGACCAAAGTGCCCTTCTTGGATAAGGTGATTGAAGATGTCAACACGTATCATAACGGGAGGTGGAAGGTCAAATTCGGAAAGTTCATGAAGCTTTACGTTTTTGGCTCGTGGCGGTTTCTCACTTTGTTGGCTGCTGTTCTGATGTTGCTTTTGATGGGTTTGCAAGCGTTTTGCTCAGTTTATACATGTGCACGTATATTCCATGTCAGTACCGATGATAATTAGAGTTATATATATAACACGTTTTCTGTATAATTAGAGATCAGATTCTCTGCCAATTTATGAGACATTTGCTTGACAACATTGGATTGGGTTTGGTTTTTGTGTGTGTGTGTTTTTTTTTCCTTGTCTGACTATTTTCCATCGACATTTTTTGTTTCACGATTATATGCACAAGTGGGGGTTTTTTTTTAAAAAAAAGATACTGTAATGATGACATGCAAGATTGTATATGTTAACTAGCTAGTATTATAATTTCTTTAGATTCCTTTGGGTGTATAGCAATTAACATGCAGTTGTTCCGCAAACGAGCAGTACAGTGTCTTCTTCTGCCTGGCTTTGGTAGGGATGATAATCGGGTTGTATCCGAATTCGAATTGGGTCATCCTTCCATCCTTGTCACCCATCTCCGTTAAAAGGAGGGCGGTTGATCCGAAGCCGGAAATTTTTATGAGGGAGCTCTAATAATTGCAATAAGAATTTAAAGGGTATGAAATTGAATTTTTCTTTTTTTTTGGGGGGGGCGGGGTGGGCTTTCTAAAGATATTCTTATGTAAATATAGAGAAAGAAAACAGAAAGTAAAAATTACACAATATGACTTATTGAATTGAAATGTGGCTGACTCTTAGACTCGTTCATTTCACCGATTTGAGTTTTTAATTTGAGTTGAGATGTTATATTTTCTGAGAGCTTTTCATTATAGTAAAAAAAGTTAGATGTAACATTTTCTGAGAGCTTTTTACTGTTTCTTTCACACGTTTAGTTTATTTTTTAAAATACATTTTGTTGAGTAAAAATATTTATTAATGTTGAAATAATATTTCACACACAACATAATTTCACCTATCCTATGATTTAATTAGCATAGAAATTTATTATTTTTAGTTCGACCCATTTAAGATTATAATAATAACTTCTTAATTACAATCCCTTGGTACAAGAGAAAACATTTTGGTTCCAATTAAAACAGTAAATTCTATTTTTTTGTGAATTTAGGAAATTTGGGTTGATTTAAAATTGCAGCTGAACTCAGTGAATTTTATCAAGTTGCCTACATACCCCGTTAAGCGATCAAGCCACTTGTAGTTTGAATTTTGGGTTTGAGAATTTTGGATAATTCCTCGGTATATGACCTTATGAGGAATTGACGCACTTTGAAATTTGATTTAGTTTTGTTTTGATTTTGTGTATTATGAGGATTTTTATGATTGAATTTGATCTTGAAACTGCACCTAAATTTTTAAGTTGCCTACGTATCCCATAGGGCATCCAGTCATCGTAGTTCTTGATTTTGAATTTGCATTTTGAAGAATTTCTCGACATATGACCATAGGAGGAATTCAAAGATGTTTTAAAATTTGATTTGAAATTTTACTTTAGAGTTTAGATTTGAAAGTTATATTTGGATAATTTCCCGGTATATGACCTTATGGGGAATTAAAAGATGTTTTAAAATTTGATTTGGAATTTTACTTTAGAATTTGGATTTGAAAGTTGTATTTGGATAATTCTCCGGTATATGACTTTATGAAGAATTAAAAGGATCCTTTTTGAATTTGGTGTTGAGATTTTTTTATTTGAATTTGAGATTTGAAAATTGTATTTAATCACCATATAATTTTATGAGACAATATGCTCAACTTTTTAAATTAAGGAGACATAAATGGCTCAATTTGTGCACTTTAAATTTTTAGGTATTTAATATTCCGAATTTCTTTAATGTCTTTCCTCTTTTTTTTTGAATTTTAAAATTCAAAATTAAATTCACCGTTTGAATTGAATTTGTTATGATTTGATTTGTTTTGTATATATATATATATATATAGCTTCGTATCTCACACAACACAACGAGACACACACACCCACGGCTGAATATCTCACACACCCACAACTTTTTATCTCACACACACCCACGGCTTTCATATATATGTGTGTGTTTGCCGTTTGGTGCACTGTGAAGATACCAGGTGACGCTTGTTTTCCTTTTTATTTTTTTATTTTTTATGTATCTATATATATATAAATCATTACGCTGCAAAAGTCACAGCAGCTGCAAAAACCACTGCTAGTGCAAAGCAGGCAACCTTTTGATATATATATGTGTACGTGAATATCAATTCCTATCAATTCTCGATTTGCGTGTAAAGTTATCAACCCGAGTATTTGCTTTTTTTTTTCTTTTTTTTTAGGCCCGTTTAGTTCGTTAATTCGAGTTTTTAATTCGAGTTGAGATGTAATTTTATGTGAGAACTTTTTACTGTAGCAAAAAAGTTAGATATGACTATTTCTGAGAGCTTTTTACTGTAGTAAAACTCGAATTCTAAACTCGAATCGGTGAAATTAACAAGACATTAATCTTCTTTCTTTAATTAGTTTTTGACGGGTATAGTGCGATTTATATAAATATTTTTATATGAATTATATACATATAATTTCTCATATGTCGATCCATAAAGTGTAATTTATATGAATTTTTTCACTCGAATTGTACTTAAAACAATCGTAACAAATAATTTGGGAAACTTTTAATCCTTAATTTTTTTTTAAATCACATTTGACTTATATAGATCTCTAAAAAAAATTCAAGTTTTAGTGATAATCATAAGATTGTGATAAAAATAAAAAACCACACACCATGAGTGCATTAGGAATTTATTAAGAGCATTACAAATAAGAAATCTCACACCATAAGGCGTATATAAGATTTATGTTCGTAGAAAATGTCAAGAAGTAAATCACAATCTCACACTTTAAAATGTATATAAAACCTTATTTAAATGCACTATAATATAAAAAACTAAGGAGACGTTTGGTTCATAGATTAGAATCATGTGATTAGAATTATTTTTAATTTATGTATATTTTTTATAAAAAAAAATACTAACAAATTATAAACTATAATTTAAATCATAATTTGAATCCTATAACTAAATATCCTTTAAAACTATTAGTATAGAAAAAGATTAAAATATCAAATTAAGTATTTACCTTGTTAAGAATGTATATTTTTCTCTCTCTCACTTCTCTGCACACACACCTGCGCACCTTTTGTTTTCATTCTTTCTTCTCACGTTCTCCCACACACGGCACCTTTCTATATATATATATATATATTCTCTTCCTTTCACGTCTCCCGCACACACACTCTTTGCTTTCTTCTCTGCACTTTACTTTTCTGCACACACCTGCACCTTTTGTTTTTTTTGTTTTTTTTGTTTTTCTCTTTCTTTCACTTCTATGCACACACGCACTTATCTTCAGAAAAAAAAAAAAAAAAAAAAATCTTCTGCACACACGTTTTTTCATGAAAAGCTCCGGATTTTTTGTTTTCCGACACTCACTTCTTTTATATAAAAGAATTTTACGTTTTACACTCTTATTTTCCATTTCACGTTCTGCACACACGTTATATAGTATGTACCTCTATTTTTTATTTTTTTTTTTTAATTCTTGACGCATCATTTTTTTTATCACTATTTCATATTTTAAAACGTGCATTTTTTAATTTTTTTTTATTTTTATTATTTTTTTTGAGTCAGTACAAATTAAGCCGGCACAAAATTTTATTTTCTCTTCTCATTTTTTTTAAGGCCCATTTGTGATTTTTTTTTTTAATACCGCAAACACATTTTTTGGCAACCCAAAAACACTCCTTTAATTGATTTTATTTGACGTTTTTTTTTTTATAAATTTTTGCTGTGCATTTTTATTTGTAATTAACATCCCTATTTTTGATTGGTTAAGAGAGAGAGAGTTAGAGAGAGAGTGAGAAGATCCTTAGAGAGTATAAGTTGGCCAGAACTTTGACACCGCTTCTGGGTGCATTGTTGGACTCCCGGCCGTAAAATTTTAGTCTTCTGACTCGTTTCATCGTGAGTTTCTCATTAACGGTAGTGGTGTACAGTGTGGTGGCCTCGATGAGAAGGATCAGAAAGTATGGCCTAATTACACTTCTAATATAGTATGGCCTAATTACACTTCTTTTCCAAAATTTTAAACAGAATTTAAAATGTCTAACTCGTTTTTCACTCCCTATAATCTATATTATCTGTTTGTAATGTTTTCTGCCTTAATGGCATATATTTCGGGACCACAACTAAATATGAGAAATTATCACTCTCTCTTGTTACCTTTTTCTTTAATTATTATTTTTTTGGGTCCATAGTTAGTTTTAATTTAATTCTAGAATGCAAACTATGATGCCAGTGACATTGTTGAGAACACAGAAAATTCACAAGACAGGACGACATTTATTTTTTCTACTAACGACGTATGCAAGCCATTTAGGTCGTTTCCCTTTCTCCATCTAAACACTGCACGATTAATAAACGAAAACGAGACGCTAGCTTGATGATTACCAAAAAATAAAAATAAAAATAAAAAAGAAGACGTAATTTTTACAAGTAACTATACGACCATTGTAAACCATACGTGTAACTCAAATGTCGTTGTACTTTTTAATCCGAAGACAAGCATAGTTCCTGTTATATGATAGTAGGGGGACGAGCTTATCTTTTCTCTTGAGTCTTGAGTTAAAAATACATGTCGTTTTCTTGTTTCAAAATTTTAAACAACATGTCGTTAATTTCCTGCTAAGCAACAACTTAAGGTTGTTGTAGAAGACAATAACAATCAATGTAATTTCTTGGGGAATATTCCAAGCTCTTATATTCCCTTTATATATCTCTATAATATAATATCATGCAAGCAAAATACCACAGTAAACCAATGTATTTACCCAAATCATCCATTATAGATTTACAAAAGCTTGATCTTTTCCTTTTTACTTTATTCATCATTCTAACTCTCTACATGCCACTTCGGGTCTCAGTTATTTATTATTTTTTCCAAACAAAATTCCTATTGTCTTTTCATGGGCAATGGCAGGATCACAATCCAACAACTGGTGGAGTTATAGCAGATGTTTCATGTAAGGGTCATAAGGAAACAAATGATGCAATATCTTTGGCATGGAACGCATATAATTGTATGAGACTTTTTATTAATTCACACTGTCATCATACCATCCTCGTGTTGTAGCATATCATGTCTAAAGAAAATTGGTGCTCATCTCAATATATTATCCACAAGGCTAGGATACTCGCAGATTCTTTCATATTACTCATAAAACTATCATGGGCAATTTAATTTGTTTATCCGTAAGACGTTCACTTTTCACAATTTTTAAGTTCAGTCGAAGTGTGGACTACAATGTCTTTTATTAGCAATGTGTTGTAGCATTGGGAATAGGATGACTTAAGTTCTTCGCAAAGTGTTGTAGTGTGTGTACCTCTAACCTAAAAGGGAAAACAAAAAAACTAGATTAGAAATGTTTTCATCCCATCCATTCTCTTTTATTATGCGGTTATTTAATTCTTGGTATTGAACAATTGTATGAGAGATCAAGAGTGGCAATGTGATGCAGGAGCAAGAGGGGCACACTAATGTAGATAGTGAAATAGAGAGAAACAAGGGAAGAAATGTTAGAAGAATTGAAGAATCAGGGGAAGGGAGAGAATGGACAGAATAATTCTATATGGACAGAATAATTCTATAACCTGATATTTTATACCATTGTTAAAATTGCAGAAATCCTATTTTTGGATAGGCAATCTTAACTCTGTTAGGAAATTAAGATTTTCAAGTAGTATAAGGTCTCGTTCACTTCGCGGATTTGAGTTTTTAATTTGAGCTGAATGTGATATTTTTTTAGAGCTTTTAACTGTAGCATAAAAAGTTAGATGTGACATTTTTGAGTGCTTTTAACTGTAGAAACTCAAAACTGAAATTCAAATCAGTGAAATAAATGATATCTAAATCTTTATCACTAATTAATAATTTAATTTGATTAGATAATCTGAATTCCTAATTATCATTGTACTGTACACTTCAAAGAGCTCAAATACAAGTTAGGTTCTTCAATGATATCTAATTCTTTGAAGTAAAATTAGTTTGTTGGACAGTATGGCTTGTTCTTGCTAAAAAAAAATGAAATGGGAATATATTGATCTAAAAGAGTGTATTTTTCTCATACTTTTGGAATTGCCAATGTGAGCTAAATGGTAAGAAATTTTTAAGTAATGTCATGAGTTCATTAGAACAGTAATTTTAACTCTTCTTGATTTTTGATTTATTTTGTCAACAAAAATCTTATTTTCTTTAATTTGGAACAATCTTGTAAAATTTGTTTACTCATTTGGATATGGTATTGAACAATTGTATGAGAGATCAAGAGTGGCAATGTGATGCAGGAGCAAGAGGGGCACACTAATGTAGATAGTGAAATAGAGAGAAACAAGGGAAGAAATGTTAGAAGAATTGAAGAATCAGGGGAAGGGAGAGAATGGACAGAATAATTCTATATGGACAGAATAATTCTATAACCTGATATTTTATACCATTGTTAAAATTGCAGAAATCTTATTTTTGGATAGGCAATCTTAACTCTGTTAGGAAATTAAGATTTTCAAGTAGTATAAGGTCTCGTTCACTTCGCGAATTTGAGTTTTTAATTTGAGCTGAATGTGATATTTTTTTAAAGCTTTTAACTGTAGCATAAAAAGTTAGATGTGACATTTTTTAGTGTTTTTAACTGTAGAAACTCAAAATTAAAATTCAAATCAGTGAAATAAATGATATCTAAATCTTTATCACTAATTAATAATTTAATTTGATTAGATAATCTGAATTCCTAATTCTCATTGTACTGTACACTTCAAAGAGCTCAAATACAAGTTAGGTTCTTCAATGATATCTAAATTCTTTGAAGTAAAATTAGTTTGTTGGACTGTATGGCTTGTTCTTGCTAAAAAAAAATGAAATGGGAATATATTGATCTAAAAGAGTGTATTTTTCTCATACTTTTGGAATTGCCAATGTGAGCTAAATGGTAAGAAATTTTTAAGTAATGTCATGAGTTCATTAGAACAGTAATTTTAACTCTTCTTGATTTTTGATTTATTTTGTCAACAAAAATCTTATTTTCTTTAATTTGGAACAATCTTGTAAAATTTGTTTACTCATTTGGATATTTATTTGCTGTAGCTTGGAGCAAACTTACTCCTATTGAGACGAGCAAAACTCTAAAGAAATGATATTGTTATAGCTCCACGATTCTGTATCCTATTTTTGTAATTTATTCATTTTTCTTTAAAATTGTAAATGCTTTGACATTGCAGCTTTAAAGATTGACAACAATATACCGAAGCAATTGTAATCAGTCTTTGATTTTTGAAGTAGATACTTTTGTATTTTTGGAATCAAGATGTTTGAAATGTAAAATTTAAAATGGATTATACTTAATGCTTATGTTACATGGTCTCCTTGTTGGGTCCAAAACTTGTTTGGTTCGGGTCCTATGTTTAACTGTTGTAATTGGTTTAATATTGTGCGTGTTTGGAACTGTTTTTGAAAACGGTTTTCACATATTTTGAGAAGCAAAAAATAAAAATAAAAATGAAACGAAAGTTGTTTAGCAAATATTTTGAAAACAAAAATGAAAACGAAAACAGTGAGAAAAGTTTTTGTGAAAGAATTAAAAAACGGTTAAAAGTTATTTTTCCTTTTTCTGTTTTCATGTATTTATTAACAATATTATAATATATTAATTAATAATTATAACCAAACAAAATTTTACTTTTTTATTATACTCAAAATAATTTCTTAAAAAACTAACCAAACACAATTTTAGAATCGGCTCCATAATGATTCTCAAAACAATCTCATTTTTTATTTTTTATTGAAAATAAAATTATTTTGAAACTAATTATAAATTCATCCATTGGGATGTTAATTTCATCATAAATATTTAGTGGATAAAATTATCTTATGTTATTCAGCTTCTTTTTCTGATTAAAAAACATGAAAGGCAGTATGTAGTTGTTTCCTATATAACGATGCCTCTTTTCTAGGCAATTGAAACATTTAATAGAAGATAGTAAAAGTCTCATAGTTTTTTGTGCATGACTATCTATTCCTCCTTTCTTAAAGTGCAAACTATTTTTTTTCGGGAACATCTGAAGCCAAAGGTCCTTCTTGCTCTGTTTTCACTTGGGAATTACAAGAAAAGGTCAAAACTGTCTATTTGCTTTTTCAAATTAGACCGTGTATATTTTTTATTTTCATTTTTATTTGTCTAATGGTTAAAGAAAATCTCAACATTGATGCATTCAGATGTTGGGAAGTTTCACAATCTCACCATACTCGCATCTTGTCCCTTGTTTCAAGGTACGATCTACTAGTTGCCCATAAGGAAGAGCTTGGACGACTCATGCCCTTGGAGCAAGGAAAGCCTCTAAAAGAAGCCTTGGGTGAGAGAATAAATCTACCAAAAACTCTTGAGAGAATAATAAATTAATACAAAAATAAAATTTTAAAAATTTTATATCGATACCTGCCAAAAATTCAACAAATTGAATATGCACTTGCCTAACACGTGCTTCCAACTAGTAAGTTAGAAAGGCAAGAAAGAAAAGTAGAAATTGTGGTACTCCAAAGGCTAGAAGATCTTTTTTACGGGTTTAACTTTGTCTCCTTTGTCTTTGATGTTTTCGGTTAAGTGCAAGCACCCAAGGTTGAAATGAACTCTTATGGAACAAATCACATTTTGAATTTCATTTGCTTAAAAAGGTGATATTAGCTATTTCTCTATCAGTCCTTGTATTCTTTACAAGTCTTCTTAAAATATATGGTCGTCATTACTAGTTAACGACAACTCAATGTATTTTGTCGACTGCCCTTCTGATGGAGTTATCATAATGCCTATTAATAGATATGCACACCACACACACCTTAACAGAAATTGTTCATGTTAATAGATAACTGTTGTTTATTTTTAACAACTCAAACCTAATAATTCAAATCAAACAATTTAAGATTTATATTGATACTTTGTAGAGAACTAAATGAGGACAATTCAAATCATTGACTGTTGGAAATGTGTCCATAAAGTAGGGTGTAATTTGTTATTTATGAAATGGCAAATGTCGGACATCATTATTTTGCTGATGTTTATAAATAAAATGAAGTTATGTTTTGATTTATATTCAAGAGTGTTAGTAATATTGCTTAGTTCATAGACTGTTATCAACGAAAGAAGAGTCAGGGAATCCCTGCCGGACAAGCTCTTCTGATATAGTTTAAAATTGATATTCGCAGTCTTAGGATCGATTGGGCAATCGAATCCGATTATGACTGTTAGATCGAACCATGTGCTGCTGGTCTCGGGGCATGAGAGTTGGGCTCTGTGGTTGATCTAGACATGTTCACAACATGTTGAATAGACCATGTAACTAATTAGGTTAGAGCAAAAACCGTTTACAGAGCTCTAAACCTAATTATTACAACTTAAGTATATTTACGTAATTATCTCAATCCAGAAGTGAATACACAACTCGACTTAATTTCTCATGGTCTTTGATTCACCAATGAGATTAGTTCATAGTTTTTGGACAACATCTCGTGTAATGACTGAGAAAATTCCAGACCTTAAATAATACAATTCATGTATTTTTAAGCCAAGGATTTTCTTAGAAAATATTATGTTATATTGTGAATGGAGGATTTATGGAATTAATATATGTATTCCTAAATTCTATAGTAAATTTCATGTTAAGTTCATGTTTCGATCAAGTAAATTCGATCGATAAATTCTCGCCGTATTTTAAGGCGGAATAATTTTCAGTACAAGTATAGTTTGAGAATCTTAATTTCAAGAATCTCTAAGCACAGCACGATGTTAGCGGCGTATAAAAAAAAACGCACTGACATTTTA
>NW_010361268.1:38253-111406 GCF_000414095.1 Morus notabilis | reverse complement strand
GTAAGTAGGAATCTCGCCTACAGTATGAATAGATTTTTAAAGAAAAAGTTACACATGTTATATATGCATGTTTATGCTTTAAGTATTGTATGCGATGTTATGTCATGCTGTATACACATAAACAGCGCACATGAATTATATGTGTTTGAGTTAATTTAATATTATGTATACTATGTTAGATCATACTGCATACACTTAAGCAGTGCACATGAAGTATATGTATTTGAGTACATTCTATGTTATAGTATGCTTTGCTATGTCATATTGCATACACCTTAATAAGTCAAGAGGAACTTATAAGAATAATTATCAGTTGAGTGCCGTACCAGCCTCCACAAGGGAGGTAACTCATGCTCCACAAGGGAGAAACAGAAAATAACAATAATGTCCTCCGACTCAAGGGAGGCATTCAAGTTATAATCACGGTGTCGTGGGGGACCTTGCAAACCCTCACGTTCCGATGATTGCGCGCAAGTGGTACGCGAGCACTCGGGCCCATCAGTAAGAAAGATAAGATAAGATAATAAGATTATGATAAGACATCATAATTAAGCATAATCAGCTCATGCATATTTATTCATGTGTACTTACAGTTATTTTGTGAGATATAGTTCCTACTTGCTGAGCGAAAGCTCAATCAGATATGTTCATGCTGTAGGTAAGAAACCTATCAGCAATTCTTGAAGGGCAATGGCAAGCGGCGGACGAATGGTGGAGATGGGAATGGATACCGCTCACGCAGTTATCTTCCGCAGTAAGTTTAAGAAAAATCATGTATATGTATATATGATTTAAAGGTTTCAAGCATGTATGTTTAAAAAGTATAGGTACATATGTATGTTAAGGAAACCGAGGTTGTAGCTAACAACCCTCGTTTTGAGTATTTAAGTTTTAGAACGTTGCAACAGAGTATGCAACAAATAAATAAATTTTAAACATGACGATTTAAATGATTGATTTTAAAAGGGCTTTAAGATGTACTTGAATTTAAGATTTCTCACGAAATCCGTTTTAAAGTCAAAATTAAATGGCCCGATTGAATTGGCTAGTTTTAGAAAGACTTTTAAAGAGCATTTGAAATAAGAGTTCAAATGCTGCTCTGTTTGAAAGATATTTTTAGAACGTTTTATCTTAACTGAAATTAAGAAAAGCTTTAAGAAATTTAGTGATTCACTTATTTGAAATTATTGTTACAAATTATGAAAGTATTCTTTCTTATATTAAAAAAAAAAAAAAAATGTTCCGCAAATTTTAAGAAACCCCAGTAAGTACAAGTTAAAGTTTGAGTTACAGTGGCGGCCTCATAGGAGGGTCGTCACATCTCGGCTATTGGGATAATGACATAATTGATTTAGAGTTGTGTGATTCACAGATATGGAATTCGTAAGCGATAATATCACCTCATGCTTTATTGATGGGTGACAAGTTAAAGTTTGAGTTACAGTGGCGGCCTCATAGGAGGGTCGTCACATCTCGGCTATTGGGATAATGACATAATTGATTTAGAGTTGTGTGATTCACAGATATGGAATTCGTAAGCGATAATATCACCTCATGCTTTATTGATGGGTGTGTGAATAAATAAACCAGGCATGGTATTCAATGATAGTATTCATTGATTAAGACATCGTGACATGTGCAAGACATCTTACGAATGTATGTCTTTCTTATTCACAATCATATAAAGGAGTTGAGGAAATAATGACTGGAATGGCAAAACGGTAATTTTCTATACCATTCTAGTCATTGATATTTACGAAGGATAATAGTGCATTTATTCTGTGGACCGTGTGATAAATTGTATTAACACCATCAGAAAAATAGCGCATATGAATCAAGAGATTAGTCGGCATCGAACCTTTAGTGGAGTCGTACGATGTCAGAATTAAATACATCGATAATTTATCGGGATAAATTAGTCGAGTATTGTAATTCCATCGCTTTGTTCATATGGGTCCATTCGGTCTCAAGGCTAGCTCTAATAAGTGAAAAAATTGAAACTGATGTTTTGTTACATAATTATGTTTAAATAAATTCATTGTGTTATTTTTCATTTATTTGATAATTGAAAAATAAAAGGAATGAATTTGAATTTTGAAATTAATGATGATTAATTTAAAATTCAAAATAAAATTTGATCATGATTTTATTTGGCAACTAAAGGAGGGAGAGAGTTGATTTTATTTTTAGGAAAAATTCGGAAATCCTTTTTGGAAAGGGAGAATTCGGATTTTGCTCCAAAAATAAGGGAAAAATTCGGAAATCCCATCTAGGGTTAGGTTTCAAATTTTTTCCTATAAAGAGATATTATTGAAAACCCTAAGAGTGCAACTAAGGAAAAAATATCTCATTCATATTCTCTCCCCTAGGGTGGCCGGATTTGTGATTAAAAATAGAAGGAAAATTGTTTCCTTAGGTTTTTGAAAAGAGCCCACTCTCTTCTCCCAAAACACTTAGAGTCATAGTCTTGAATCAACGAGTGGTTTTTGGCGTGATCGTGTTCATAATTCAACGGTCTTGTTTCACGGCAATTCTCCATCTCGGAACTGAGATAGTGAGACAAGATCCTTGCGGCCATATTTGATCCAATCGTCTTAAATGTATGATTGTCATTTTATTCCTTTGTCCATAAACATATATCATGCATGTACATCTCGTTGTGATTTGTGTTTAATTTGGAATTAAAAGATATGTAAAAATTTTTAAAATTTCCGCCTACAAGTTTGTTGTTGTTTAAATGATTTTTCACTTAAAAATCACAACGTGATCCTACATTGACAATGGTTCAAACTTTAAATCCTTGATTTTAGAATTTACCTTTTCCTAAATTCTAACAATCCGAGTTGTTTTCTATAATGAAAACAATTCGGATCTTATTTTCTCTCTCTGCTCAACTTCAAGCATAAATTGTCATAACTTCTTCGTTTTAATTCCGATTAAGATGTTTTTTTTCCCTCAATTTGTTCATAATAAAGAAATAAACAAATCCCCATCCATAGTACATATTTTTTAATGTCATTTACAAAAAGGTTTTATAAGATTTATTACAAAACTCTAATGACTTTCAACACTTTATTCAAACAAAGTTCGGATTATATTCCCAATTCAAATTAAAATTTATTTGCGTATCTAAATACTGGTTCGAATCACAATTCAATCATCACAATTCAAATTACCACAATTCAAACCGAATCAGACAATCCTAACGGCGAATCAAAGAAGGTCATAGTGTTTATGTCCGTTTCTTTATGTATTTATTTTGTTTTGTGTCTGGAGCTTCCTTTTCTTTATGTTTGGATATCCTTGAATTTCTTTCCATGCTGATCCTTCTAAACATTGAGATCATTGTGCAATTCTTAGGTACTTTTTCTATTTTATTAGACCCAAAATCCAGAGTTTTCTCCATCATAACTGGACTACAATGAGCAGAGAAAGCCCCCACAAAACCCCGCTTCCTTCAACAACTTCTCCCATAGCCTTCCAGCTAGCTTACAGTGTAAAAAAAATATGATCAATAGTTTCCTCAATCCCCTTTACACAAGACACATCAGGATGGAGAGATAACCAACTGAGCCTTCTCCCTTTGTACCCCATCACAAGTATTCAATTTCTATGAAAAACCAGCCAAGTGAAAATATTTGTCATATGGGGAACACTAGATTTCCAAATAAAGTTGAAAGGTTCAAAAATTAGAAACTTCAAGTATTTCGTGTGCTCTTATTATACATTAATAATGTGTATATATATTTGATGAGTCATAGCTGATGGGTAATATTAATACATGTCATGCTCCTTAAGGACGTCTAATTCTAGTTCTCCTATTTGTTGGGTGACAGTGTTTCTTGATCCAAGAGAAAAATATAAGACTCTTCTGCCTGAAGAGCATTGATCTTTTTTTTTTTTTATAATTTCTTTATAATATTGTGTTTTAGATGATGAAATTTGATTCCTCTGTTTTTTTATAATCTCTCTGTTTTATGACACATGTTGTTGTCAATATTATATCTCTAGGTGACACTTTCCAATTTCAACACGTTTTATCTCTTTTCTTTTCTTTTTTTTCCTTTTGGCACGTTAATGTTAACTTTTATAAATGTTGACACGTGAGACACTTTTCTGACCAAAAATGAATCCAAAATGTTAAAATGTAGAACAAAGTAATGGGGCCCAACATCTCCTTCTAACTTCCCTTTTCTCTTTCTTTTATACTTCCGTTTCTCTCATCTTTTGTCTTTCTAAATGAGGGTGAATAATGAATAAACTTTTGATTTTGAAAAAGAAGAGAGAGGCTTGTTAGAAAATAAAGGTGAGGTGTTAGATTAGTTTTTCCAGTGAAATTGTAGCAAAAGGGTTCAGGTTTTTCTAGGATTTCAAATGCAAAAGTTGATTTTCATTATATTAGGCCCGTTTAGTTTACTGATTCGAGTTTTTAATACGAGTTGAGATGTAACTTTACGTGAGAGCTTTTTACTGTAGTAAAAAAGTTAGATGTGACCGTTTATAAGAGCTTTTTACTGTAGCAAAACTTGAATTTTAAACTCGAATCAGCGAAATGAATGGGGCATTAATTTAGTTTTTATTTAAATTTTAAGGAACCATAGGTTTTTTTAAATGAATTTTTCAAGTGGGATCTAACCAACCAAAGGTCATTACGATGTCATTTAAAAGGAGATTTGGGAGTTTTTGATGTTGGGTGAAGTTGGGTCTAAGCTATATACAAAAGGGAAAAAAGTCATCCAATTTGGGAAATTGTTGTTGCTTGTTGAAATTCAGCTTCCCACATACAAAACAAGAAAACCCACCCTAGTACCAAGAAAAAACGTAGATTCTTGTGGGTTCTCAGAAGTGGTCTCCCCCGCTGAGTTTGCTATTTTCGTTTGTTTCTTATTTAGGTCTAGTCTTTTGCTTCTTAGTCGAATCGATTGTTCCTCATTTGTGTTTTTATTATCTGAGTAGTCTGTCATCTTCGCATTGTAGGATGTCTTTCTGTTCTTAATCCTGTGATCCAGCTTTTTTTTTTTTTTTTTTTTTTACGGAAAAAAATTAATTAGTGGAAGATCACCATCAAGAAGTAAAGAGATATAAGAAGAGTTTTAAATAAAAAAAAAATACCTCATTGATATATATATATTTATATATTTTAGGAAAACCTTGATAGGTATTTTAGCATTTTAGTTATAGGAAGAGTCTCAATTTAAAAACTAAAAAGAAAATCTCATTGATATATACATATATATATATATATATATAGGCAAAGTCTTTAAATCGGCACCTACTGTTTGCCAGATTGAAACGACAGTTGTATAATTCAACATAAATTGTGTATATTTACATGTAAAGATGTACAATTAAGTATAAATCTTGTATATTTACACATTGTACAATTCAACATATGTCTTGTACAATTTAGCATATGGAAGTTGCACAATTGTAAAGATGTATAAGTTGTATGACAAGTTGTACAATTCATCATATGTCTTGTATATTTATATATGGTAGTTATACAATTCAGTATAAATCTTGTATAATG
Organism: Morus notabilis; assembly: GCF_000414095.1. NCBI lineage: Eukaryota > Viridiplantae > Streptophyta > Magnoliopsida > Rosales > Moraceae > Morus > Morus notabilis. Next base: position 105,876 of record NW_010361268.1, on the reverse strand, counting down.
TCTTCCACCGGATCAGTCAAGCAAATAATGCTTGTGGGATGACATTTCCTATATATATATATATATTATTTTTTTTGAGAAAAACTTGATAGGTATTTTAGGGTGCGTTCACTTTACGTATCCCACTCGAGTAAGCCCAACTCGAGTAGGATTTTGGGCTGAGTTTTGAGTTTTGCGTTTAGCAAATGGCACTCGAGTGTAAAACTCGAGTAATAACTCGAGTAAGAGAGTTTGGCATACGGTTGAACTTCCCATTATTGCAGTGTGGTTCTACAGTGTTCCCATGTGCTTGAACAATGCATATTCTCTGCTTTCTTCCCGTTCCTGTCTCGTTCCTACCTCCCCAGTGCAGATTTCTCTCTGCTTTCTGCCCGTTGGACCCTTGTTCCTGCCTCCCCCTTCTGATTTCACTCTGAAAAAAACGATTCCCTGTAGATTTTGGTTTGAAAAAACGATTCTCTCCAGTGAGCAAAAGGTAACTCAAATCGGTTGCTTCGATTGGGTCGATCTGCAGCGAAAAAATGGTAAGAAGTCTCCCTTATTTCCATCATTGTTGCTTTGATTGCTTGTTGCATGCCCAACCCTAGAATGGTTTGATGATCGAGCTGCCTCACGATCGCGTTTGGGGGTTGTGATAGCCAATCAACCGTTGTCCTCAACTAGTTCCAACCGGGTATGATCTTTCTCATCTACTGAAGTTCTATAGACCATTTTTTGTTCTGGATTTCCCATGGTTGCATCGTAGTTCTTCTTCGTTTTGAATGGTTTGATGATGAGCTATTGGTTGTCGTTTGTATTGTGATGTTATCGTGTACTGAGCCCACTGTTGTCGTTTGCATCAACTTTGTTCTCTTCTTTGTTGTCGTATTGCCTCCAATGTTGTCGTTGTTACCTTAGTCTATTGCATCCCATGTTGTCGTATTGCCCCTCATGTTGTTGAATTGCCTCCATTGTTGTTGTTTTTACCTGTTGTTGTATTGCCTCCCCTGTTGTCGTATTGCCTCCCCTGTTGTTGTATTGCCTCCCCTGTTGTCGTTTTTACCTTAAACTATTGCCTCCACTGTTGTCGTTCCGCACATGACCACGCTGTTCAACAGGTAATGTTGGCTATGATGAAATTGGTTAAAAAATTAGAACACTCGTCGTAGTGGCGTCCTGTAGGCAATGTGGCACTTAGTTACCGCTTCATTGGAATGTATTGAGCGCCTTTGAAGCATGGCAGCTACGTCGCTCGTGCTTATAAGGATGATGCTCCGAGTGTTGTTGTGATTAATTACCTTTATAAAATTTCTGAGCCATTTATAACATTGCCTCACTTGTTACGTGTAAAAAACAGGTAATAAGAATTGTTGTTAATGGCAGTGATGTTCCAAAAAAATTATGAGCCATCGATAGATTATTACTTATATTTTATTTTCCAATGTAATATCTTGTGTAAGTGGTGACAAATGTTATTTATTTTTTTTCAATGCAATATTTTGTGTAAGTTGTGAGTTTGGATTTGTGCAAAGTGAACACAAAATTTAAGTTTTAAATGTCACATTAAATTTTTACTAAACACTTAATTTAAATTTCACATTACAACTTAAATTTTTACATTAAATTATAAAATTTGAGTTAATGAAGTGAACGGATCCCTAGAATATGAGTAATAACACACTAACAAACAAACAGTCTCCCTTCTCCAACGGTGCGTTTTCCCTCTCTTGTCGCTCTGTCTCTTTTCAATCTCTTTCTCCTCCTCTCTCTCTCCTCCATTTCTTCTCTCTTTCTCTCTCTAGATCTCACGGCCATGAAGCACTTCATGCAGCAAAGAAACGCAATCTTGAGGGAGACGACGATAGAGTCTCCGGCCTCGCCCAACCCTAGCGCGGTCAAGCCCCAGCCGTCGCGGAAGCAGAGGGGCTCCAAGGAGAACGCGCCAAGCCCCGGCCGTCGCGGAAGCAGAGGGGCTCCAAGGAGAGCGCGCCAAGCCCCGGCCGTCGCGGAAGCAGAAGGGCTTCAAAGAGAACGCTCCGCCGTCGGATCCGAACTCGTTGCCCCCGATTCCGGAGCACTCGCCGGCGATTTCCACCCTCTTGACCTCCACTTTCTCCCAATCCCTCGTCGGACATTAATGTCGCCGGATAATGACCGGAGTTTTCACCAGCAATCGCCGGATTATGCTCTCTCACGTTCTCATCGGACCAGATTGAAACATTGTTGAAGGAATGATAGAAGTTTTCCCAAACAATCGCCGACATTTCTCTCTTTCTTCCTCATTAGACCAGATCCACCATTGAAGGTTTGATAGAGTTTTTCCAAAGAAATCGCTGCTAAACTCTCTCTCTTCCTCATCTGACTAAAGAGTTGCAACTTACTTCTGGATTTTTTGTAATTTTTCCCTCTCTGTGTTGTGGATTTTTACTCAGTTATCGTTTTCTTTTGGTTATTTTCTGTATTCTGAGAGACATTAAGGTTAACAGGGGTGCCAATAATTGATTGGTTATTGTTCTTTAGAATTATGATTCGAACTTTTAGGGTTCATAAATATGAGGCTTCATTTCAAATATAAAGTATATTTGGTAAATCTTGATATAAACAGTAAACACGTGATTCAGTTTCTCCTAAGTTCTCTTATTACTCGATTATCAATACATAATTTTGGTGTTTTTTCGATGCTTGTGGCAGATGTTTAAAAATCAGTAGTGATTTTTAGTGTTGAAGCTTTTCATTGCCAACATAGTTTAGAGATATGATTGAGACTATTGGAATGAATAAAGTAGAAGTGACTATATTTAAATCTCTTTTCTGTTCAAAACCAAAGGATAATTACTTTAGATTCCTCATTCAAACTAGTTATGTCACTGCTCCTAATCTAAAAATCAACGTTTCAGTTTGTTAATTGTTTAATAAGATACTATCTGTAACAAAGGTAACTTTCTATACTACTCTTAAGTGCCTTTTTTAGGTAAATGCAGAAATCAAGGGTGCTGGTCGACTTCTTCCTTTTGTGAATTGGTTTTTGTGGCGTCTTTCAATTGTGAATTGGTTTTTTTCCTAGGTTGTTTGGGCTTCCTTTCTATGAATCAATTGTGGGTACCGGATGAATTACTTTTAGCTTTTTGTGTTGGACTTATCGACTTTTTTAGTGCTAACTACTCATTTTTCAATTTTTTTCTTCTCTCATCTGCAGAGAAGATGGCACATGGCACAACTGATGAATAAGTTGAGGCTCTCATTGCCAAAAGCTTGATGAAAGCTTTATATTAGCTCTCAGGTAATTTTAGAGACACAGAGATAAACTTGGGTGCTAATGGTTGTTGTTCCTTGGTTGGTGTTCTGTTATTTGTGTTTTGCATAGAGCAATGTTAGAAAACACATTTGTGCATGTGTGTGTCTACTACAATGGATAGTGGTCTGAAAGAGGGTAACTTTCTGCATGGTCTTTGCTAATTTCTTGCTAATTTCCATCTCAAGTGTTCTCTTTTTGCTAGTTTCCTTTTTTGGATTACTAGGAGAGGAAAAAGTTAATTGTTTTCTAGAATATCTAATTAATTGTTTTCTCCAGGATAACATAAGTGCATTATTTAGTGGGTAGATTTGATTGTAGAGGGGACCAATTTTTTTCATTTGCAATATGCAGTGCATAAGGCTAACTTTGAACCTAGTTTTGCTCTTCTTGTCATTGAATCGATAGATTGCAAACTGAATAGCCAAAGGAAATCTCAAGGAAGCACGTACAATGTAAGTCCTCTGTACTATTAGATTTACGCATACAAAAATATTTTGACTTTTCTATTGTAGTTATAACATGTTTGATAGAAATAGATTAAATGTATCAAACTGATTCTCTTTCTCTATTGTTCTCTTTTTGGTGTTTCCTAGCATGTGTGAAAAGTCCAAATTTTGTTTATAGTCTTTGTTTATCTATATTTTCCTTCTCTTGCCATGGGTTGTGTAGAAATTCAGATTAAGTATTTAAAATTGTATTTGAATTTTTAGGAATTTGAAATACATGTAGGTCCAAAAATCGTAATTGATGATGTAAAGCCAACAACCGCAGATGATGACAACGATGGTGATCCCTTGTTTGAATCTCTAAATTGATTTTTAGGTAAATTGATGTTCGAATCTCTCTTCTTCTCTGAGCGAAATTGTTTGATTTCATGATAGTTTAATAAGAATTTTCTTTTTCCCATCAACTTCACTTGTCTTATCAGTAATAGACCAGCACCAGTTTTTCACAGGATTCGATATCCTTCCCCCACGCATGTTCCCTATATTCCCTCTCCAACCAATTCCCCTAACGGAATTGCCAACTCAGCATCCTCACTAGGCCTGGCCACGTACGTTCCCTCCCCTTTTTTACCCTCCTAGTATAGGTAAATCTCAAAGGAGGCCCAGACAGGGCTCTATCAAAGGATAACCGTGGTGTACCTTTCATGTTTCTTGGATAAGAAAAGGACATTAATGGTTGGTTCTTTGTCTGCCATGGATTGTATCTGTATTTACGGATACTTCTACCCTATCTTAAAAAGAAAAAGATAAGTTCATTCTTTCTCATATATTTTCTTTTTTTCTTTTTTTTTTTTTTTTTTTTTTTTTTTTTTTTTTTGCAATTGAATAATTTAGTTCTTTTATACCATCTCTTATATTTTGATATTTTGTAGGTCCAACATAATGTCTCCATCAAGCTCATGATCTTAGGATCTTTATGTTCTTTTCTTCTTCCAGGCAGTTAAATAAATCTTGTGTTGTTTTTCTTACATAACGTGATTTCTTCTTACTTGCTCTTTAGATAGAAAAAGACATTATTTGTTTGAAATTCTTTCCACCACGGATTGTATGTCTTTCTACTCTCTCTACTCAAAAAAAAAAAAAAAAAAAAAAAAAAAAAAAAATTTTTTTTAAAAAAAAAAAACAAATTTTTTGTAAAATCTGAGGTTTCAAATTGCTTGTAATTGATGAAGATAAGTTTTCCTTATGAACTCAAAAAGTTTGTAAAATGAGTTGAATTTCTTGATTATAACCAAAATGAGTTATATTGTGGAGAGTTCTCATATTTTCAAATAAATAGCTATTTGTTCAGCTGCGTTATTTGTTTCCCAAATTGTAAACTGATATAAAGTCTCACATTCTAAAATTTGTGGCTTTTCTTTTCGTTGCATGTTCAGTCTTAGAATTTTGGTTGTAGACAGAGGCAACGCATGTAAGGTCTTCATGGAGATGTGAGTTTCTCCAAATACATAAATGAATAGTTTGCTTTAACCTTTAAATGATTGAGTTTGATCACAACTTTCTGTTGCTGCTAGATATTTTCCACCTTATGGGAGCACCACTTGTTGAAAATTATATGACATGTTTCAACATTTCCATTTTTGCCTATGGACAGGTATGTTGAATTTGCCCTTGTTTTGTGATGTGTTGTGATATAGAATATGCGTAACATACATGAAAAGTGATTGTTGTTAGACGGGATGTGGGAAAAACTTGTATGATGCGGGGTCCAGCCAACACATTGTTGGATTGAAAGCATTTCAATCTATCAACAAGGTTTAACTCCTCGAGTGAGCGTCTCTTTGCTTGGATAAACGAGGTAAATTTATTATGTCTTTTGTATTGTTCTAATAATTTTATATCATATATATGTTGCAAGCTGTTTGTGGAACTTCTTTCTATGGGAGCAAAAGAAGAATGCTGATAGACAACTCAAGTATCAGTGTCTGTGTCACTATTTCTTTTTTGAGGTAGATTTTTGGTGTAATTGGCCTATTTTAACTGTATAATTTCTTCCATTAACTCATTAACTGATTTTTGCATATCTAGAATGAATAGATTACAGATTTATTAGATCCTAGTCAAAGAAATACTCAGGTAAGGAGGACTATTTTTTTTCCCTTTTTAGAAGTTGTTCTTATAGTGCTACTTACGAGGGCTGCTATCAACTTTTTTCTCCAGACAAGCGAAGATGATAAATTAGGGATCTATGTTGAAAATCTCACAGAGTGTTTACGTACAATGTCAGATGTAAAGCAGCTTTTAATGAATGTTTGCTCTGTAATGCCACATAGTTAAAATGCTTTTTTTTTTTTAATTAAGTTTTGAAACTTTTTGACAGTAAGAACCTTTAAAGAAAGCTCGTGTTGCCTTACCTCTAGAAGTTTGCACTCAATCTTTTTCGAACACCTTGGTTGGCTCTTTCAAGCACCCACGTAGTTGATAATTGCTTCCCCCTATTTCTGATTTCATTGATATATATTTAATCATTGATGATTAGAATCTTTGCATTCAGCAGCTAAAATGAAACCTTGCATTCAATTAGTTGCGACCTCTGTTTCATCTGTTACATTGAGAATATCTCCTAGGACTAATTACATTTAGTTAAGTTAATATATGAGTGACAAACAGTTTTTTTTTCCTTTCCCTTCTTCTTCTTCTTCTTCTTATTCTTCTTTGGTTACAATAACAATAACAAAAGAGAACGTAAATTGTTGATGATATAAATATCTGTCTTCAATTTGCATCTCCAAGTATGTAAAACTTGAAAAAAAGATGAAAAGTAAAATTAGTCAAAAGTGGATTAGCAACATGAAGACTATATTAGCTCTTACAAAATAGAAAAATAAGTCATTATTAAGTCTTGCTTATCTAACGTATTAAAGAAACCATCAAGACTAACACATTAAAGAAAACATGAAGACTATGTTAAACTAAAAGAAATGAAGAGGGAATGGTATTCTGTCAATCTAGCTTGCAATATATCTTACTGATGAAGTTATTCCTTATTTATTGGGTGTACTCTTTAGCATGTTATGATTTGCATCAACGAATTTAGTTTTTCTTTTGCTCTCAAATTTTTCTCATTTTTCAAATTTTATTTTATTCGAAATATTTATTTTATCTGTTTGTTTTTTTTTTAATTGAAATTTCTTTCTACACCAAATGAGAGAATGGATGACCAGCCATATTTCATAATTAACTTGTTTATGTCTGTCTAAGTACATCTACAAATTACACATGCAGGGATTGTCAAATCGGACAGGTGCAACTAGCATCAATGCTGAGAGTTCTGGCTCGCACACTGTTTCCACTTGTGTTCTGGAATTGTGCTAGGTGCAGCCAGCCATCATCTGTTGGACTTTTTTGCTGCTATATATATATATTAGATTATTGTTGTTTAATCAGTAATGTTTATCAGATTATCGATATATTTTAATTATTTCTTCTCATAATAATGTTGGGGTCCATTAATTAATATTAGACCTTACTTCCGGTTCTAGGCTTTGTGTAAACTTAGTTTGTTCTATTCTTTGTTTCCTTCAATTTAATTATTCATTGCTTGATTTCTTTAGTGTATTTCATTAACCCTTGCTGAATACAGATTTTAAATTTGATAGTGGTTGTATGCAGATGTAAATTCACCTCTCTCTCTCTCTCTCTCTCGCTTCATTTGCTGGGTGTTTTACAGAAACTGTGCGAGTTGATTTCTAAGTTGGCCATATTTCAGAAGCTTTCCTTCTCGGTTAGGATTTTGTATTCCTCTTTTTTTTTTTTTTTGGCTATTTCTTATCATTTTGATATGTTTAGCGTCAAGATCTTTGTTTCATGAAAAAAAAATTTCCTTTTGAGAACGTGGATTCTGGGTTCAAACTTGAAAGTGTTGTGGATGATGCATGACTACTACTTCCATAAAGATTTCTTTTTTTTTTTTAATTTCTTTGTTTTGTTGTTTCTTGCACTTGGGTTGCATAACACCATAAACTATATAAATTGTATCTGTGGACAGAAAAGATGGGATTCTTATAGCAACTGAGATTAATTTTTGACAAATTTTAGCCACAATTTTTGATTTGTGATTTAGATCTTTTATGTTGTGAAAGTGAAAATTTCTTTTGCCATTCACTAGCTTTGTTCGATTGCAGCACTCTGACCAACATTCACCAAAAGTACGCCATCTACTTCTTAGCAGGTAAAATGCTTATTCCCGAAGTCCTAATTTTCAATTACGCTAAAATCCTTCTTTTATCATTTTCGCATCCTTCTCCATTAGGATTCTATGCACATTGTTGCTCTTAATTTATTCTAGCCCACACATTCTCTTGTTTGCAACCATTTTTCAGAGCATAAAGCGTGGACATTTATTTTGACATTTGATTTGCATACATTTGTCTTGTTATTTCCTTTATTTATTTATTTTTCTTTACCTTTTCTTTGTCGTTAGCCTGTTTTAGGTGAAAGTCGTTGTCCTCTTTTATCTTTATAAAAACTTTATTTGATTGATTGTTATATCTTTAATCTTCAGGTTGTTTCCTTTTGATGGTTTTATTTTTCTACTTTCTATATTGCATTCTTTGCTTTTCAAGGTGTCGTTATATTTCTTAATTGTGACGCTGCTGATGCTGTTTCAACGTATTAAAGGAGAGGCTTGGTGGGATTGCTGGTATCGAATTTGAGTTGGTACTTTTCAAGTTAAGTGAGAAAAGTGTGGTGAGGGTTTGACTCTGTATGTTTAGTGTCTTTGTCTCTAACAAAGGCTCTCCTTAGAGCCTCTTCACGACTGGTTCTTGCTTGCTTCCCTTGGAACTCCACCCCCCTTAAAAAAGGATGATATGTCTCTTTCTCTCTCTCTCTAATATTTGAACTATTTTATTTTATTATTTGCTTCTCTGACTTGTGATAATGTGGCATCTTTTTATGAGTTTTTGTAGGTCAAAGTGGTTTGTTCATAAAATGCGATCTTGTTATTTCCTCGTAACATTACCATTATTCATTCTATATATGGTTGCTTTTGCTGAAAGAGTTAGGAATCTCTTGAGCCTTGCCTAGGAGCTGCAGGGAGGGAATTGATTTGAGTGGTTCCTGGATCCTTCTAATTTTAGTCCTAGGGGCATAAGTCTTTCGGAAGTTGCTATACTATCAATCTTTTGAGGTATTTGGCGAGGAAGGAAACAAAGGACTTTTTAAAATACTGGGGGGATAGTTTTGTTTTGTGGGATAAACTGAAATTTTGGGTTTTATTTTTGTTTTTTTTTCTCTCTCTTGTGGGTATACTGATATAGGGACTTTGGTAATCCAAGTTTTTTTTGTTAGCTTTGGGTGCTGATTAGGCTGAGTCATGAACGGGCCTTAGCTCCTTCTACCACACTTGAGGGTCCATTCAACTATGGTGAGTTTTCTTGTCTCTCACTCTCTCTTCTAATTTATCAAGTAAGATCTTACTCGGTTAATCCCCAAAATTATGTGAGTTTTTTTCCTGCCGGAATCTTACTATTTAACAACTTAGTATTGAAGGGAACATTGCAATAAATATGGAAATAATGGTTATGGTTATTCTATTATAAATCTAGGTTCTTTTTAGTCACTGTTTGAGAACTAGGTTCATTCCTTTTGTGCTCCTTTTTTTTTTTTTTTTGGTTTTGGTTTTTATTTTTTCTCTTTTCTTTCTAAGGTTGCCTCCCGCCCCCTCTCTTTCCTAGTCTTTTCTCCTTTGGCTTTTTTCTCTATCCTTTTGTTTCAACTCTCTCCGCCTTTTGTTTGTGCTCTCCTTCTATGCATTTGGATGAACAAAGAGCCATCAATTTTTGCAACCATTACCAGAGTGGTTGTTGTCTGTTCCATCTGCTTTCATTTTAATTATTTGAAACATATATGTGCACTTGCATACCTGCGAATCTCTTGTGTAATGGGTAACTTTGTGAGATATAAACACCGGATATTGTTGTTGCTAGTGTGTTATATCCATTCTTAGAGAGAAAGGGTGTTAGTTCCATTAAGAAAACATCAATCTTATGATCAACTGTTGGCAAGCATTTCTTAGTTGCCTGTAACCTGTTTGGTAAATTTGTCCTTGTTGCTGGAGTGTTATATCCATTCTAAGAAAGAAGGGTATCAATTCCATTAAGAAAACATCACTCTTATGATCAAATGTTGGCAAGCATTTCTATAGTTGCCTGTAACCTGTTGGGTATAATGTCTGATAGATCACAACTCAACATAGTTGCTATGATAAATAGCATAGTCATATGATTACAAATGTCCTCCATTAATTGTTCCATTCATATTTCTGTTATGTGATTCCTAATATGTGTGATCATGTAAATATGTCCTTGTTGGTGGTAATAAGGTGCCAGTATTTATGCTTGTGTTTCATCCTACCCATACTGCTTGCTTCGACACATCTTTCATATCAGAGGTAATGAATTTAGTTGCTGCACACACACACACATAGATGTGTGTGTAAATGTTTGGAATGATGAATAATAATCATAGCTAGATTTGTTACGCTTGATGATCTCTGATGTACAATGACTTCATGTAGGGAGTTCTAGAACTCAAGATCGGATGATAGCTGTTGATACTAAGCCCGTAAATCCTACATGTGATTGATTTTGAACCCCTGTCATTTTATTTATTTATTTATTTTTGGGAACAAGCATTCAGGCTGCATGTGATTGCTTGGTATGAATGTGATAGAACTATCAACAATCTCCAATAGTTTGTATGTTAATAGCACATTATTTTTCTTCTTTAGATGTAACCTCTACGTCTGCCGAAATTACCCTAGAATAGTAGAGCCTAGATCCAATGCCTTGTTACAGTAGACACAATAGCATCTCAGCTTGTGTCATATCACATCCGCTCAAGTTTGAACATTTCTTGATTATGTTTCTCCTTTTGATAATTCATTTCCTTCCAATGGTTACAGCTTAGTGCAGATTTACACTCGTCAACAAACAATCAAGGGAAATGTTCCTTAGTATGATCTCGTTTTGCATGTTCCCTGTGGATGTTGAACACTACTAATATGCTTTTTCTTCTTTGTTTCAACCTCATTATTGCTAACATTTTGTTAAACCTTTTGTAGTCCTTATTCTAATTGCTTTAGAACTATATATAGCCCTTCAACTTCATTTCTCTTAATTTATTTCAGAGCAATACAACCTCATTCATCAAATCTTTCATATAATACGTCATGTGGTGAATTGAAGATGAAAAACCCTGTTTTTCTATTATATTGAATGTTTACACGGCAACATACATATATACAGCACCACTAACATTAAGTCTGTATCCTAACAATTTAGGAAAGTAACAAATTAGGAAACTATCACTAATTCTAAGGATATGATCTGTCAAATTAATTTCCTAAAATACTATCTAGCTGTACACGATTTTCCAGGCTGTTTTCCAAGCTGTACTCAGTTTTTCCACACTCCCCCTTAGGTTGGTGAGTAGGCATTTTCCATTCCCAGCTTGGACACAATCTTCTGAAAAATTGAACTACTCAATCCTTTGGTAAGAACATCATCGAGTTGACCACATGTAGACACTTAAGGCGTACAAATTAGTCCACTTTCTAACTTCTGCTTGATAAAGTGTGTCGATTTCAATGTGCTTGGTCTGGTTCTATTGTACTGGGTTGTGAGCTATGTTGATCGCAGATTTGTTGTCACAATAGTCTCATAGGGCTGTCCCACTTGATCTTCAAATCTTTAAAGATAATCTTCAGCCAAAGTAGTTCACACACTCCTTAAGCTAGGACTCGGAACTCAGCCTCGGCACTCGATCGGGCTACTACGCTTTGTTTTTTACTTTTCCATGTTACGAGATTCCCCAATTCCTTTTGAACAAAATACCTTTTCTCGGCGTTCCTTTGAGGTACTGTAGAACTCTATAGGTTGCTTGCAGATGGACTTCCTTTGTACTATGCATAAACTGGCTAATCACACTCACTGCATATGCGATATCTGGTCGTGTGTGAGAGACAAGTAAATGAGTCTTCCCACTAAATGTTGATACATTTCTCTATTCACTGCGGCATCCTCCTCTTCTTTCCCAAGTTTGAAATTCAAATCTGTAGGAGTACTCGCTTGTTTGCATGTTGTCTTGCCAGTCTCCTTGAGAAGATCCGTAACATACTTCTGTTGAGAAAAGAAGATTCCCTGCTTCGAGTGAGCAACTTCAATCTCGAGAAAGTACTTCAACCTTCGTAATGCTTTAATCTCAAATTCCTTCGCCAAATGCTGACTCAAGACTTGTTTCTCCCTAACATCATCTCTTGTCAATATTATGTCATCAACGTACACCAAAAGAGCTGCAACTCCCCCCTGAAGGAGAATGCTTAATGAACAATGTATGATCCCCGTGGCTTTGTTTGTATCCCGTAGCCAACATAACTTTTGCAAATCTCCCAAACCATGCCCGTGGTGACTGCTTAAGGCCATACAGTGCCTTCTTCAATCTACACACGGTATGAGCAGTCAAATTCTTCCCATCCTGGTGGAACCTCCATCTAAATCTCTTCCTCTAGTTCCCCATGTAGAAAGGCATTTTTGACATCAAACTGCTGCAACTCATAAACCATAATTTGCTGCTAGTGATAACAATACTCGTATTATGTTCATCTTTGCCACAGGGGCAAAAGTCTCTAGATAATCGATCCCATAAGTTTGAGTATACCCCTTGGCTACTAACCGCGCCTTGTACCTCTCAATCGACCGATCTACTCTATACTTCACAGTATACACCCATTTACAACCCACTGGTCTTTTTCCTTCCGATAACTTCACCAACTCCCAAGTTTTGTTCTTTTCCAACGCCTCCATTTCCACATTCATAGCTTGTTTCCATTTTTCGTTAGATAAAGCCTCGGACAAGGTGGTTGGAATGGTGATGGTATTTAGGCTTACAGCAAAGGCTCTATGAGATGGCAGAAAATTATTAAAGGATAGGAAATGTGCAAGAGGGTATAAAGGTTGCTTTGTACACTCTCTAGTTCCTTTCCTAATGGCAATTGGAAGGTCCTAGTCATCATTATCCACATGCAATTTAGTTTTATCTTGTAAAAAATGGTCAGAAATAGTTACCTCATTCGAAGGGTTTGAGTTGGATTCTTGGACCTGCATAGGTTTCGGAACAGCCCTCGTCCTTCTTGTGAACACGTTGCCTTTACCAAATCTCACATTTTCCAGGGCAGAATCGGGTTTTTCTTGTGGTTCATTTGGTGTTTCAAGTACGGGTTCAGGAACATGGGTGGAACAAGATGGACCAGGTGTAGCAGAAGGAACATGAGTGGAACTGTTTGACTTGTGAATTGATGACATAGCAAGCAAAAAACCTTCCTTATCCTCTTTCAATGAACTCTCTCCCTGAGGATAAGGATTAGAGATAAGACTTTTGTTCATCGAACATGACATCCATCGAGACATAGAATTTCTTTGATGGGGGATATGATAGCACTTATATCATTTATGAGTTGAAGAATATCCCATAAAAACACATTTTAGAGCCCTTGGATCTAATTTTGCCCTACTTTGACTGTGAACATGGAATCCTAAGGACAAGATTATTTGTAGTCTTCAGGTTCAGGTAAAATGATGAGTATGTCCATGGGACTTCTAGAATCCCAGATTCTTGAAGGCAAACGATTTATCAGATAAGTGGCTGTAAGGACTGCTTCCCCCCAAAAAGCCTTTGACACATTTTTTTGAAACAACAAGGCTCGAGTTTTTTCAAGAAGATCACCATTTTTTCTCTTTGCTACTCCATTTTGTTGTGGAGTACTGACACATGACACATGACGATTCGTGTACTATTCCCTCTTTCTGAAAGAATGGGGTAAGAGTTTGATTGAAATAGTCCCTGGCATTATCTGACCTAAACCTTTTAATTGAGACCCCAAATTGATTTTTGACCATAGAATGAAAATTAGGGAATACATTACTAACATCAGACGAAAGAAACAAACCATCTTGTCCTAGAAACGTTAGAAACCATATATGGACCCCAAATATCACTGTGAACAAGATAAAAAGGAAAGGAACTTCTTTTATTACTAATTTGAAAAGGTACACGCTTGTGCTTAGCAAGTTGACACACTTCACATTGGAATCTTTCAACAGCTAAATTTTTAAACAAAGAAGGAAACATAATATTAGTAACTTTAAACGATGGATGTCCAAGTCAACAATGATGGAGAAATTTTTTTTCTTTATTGGATAAGACACACTCTGATATCAAGGATGAAGATAAACTGCCTTTGATCATGTTCAACTGACTTGGTGAATTGAAGATGAAAAACCTTGTTTTTCTATTATATCGAATGTTTACACGGCAACATACATATATATAGCACCCCTAACATTAAGTGCACGTTTGGTTCACGAATTCAGAACTATGATTCAGGACACTTCTCGGTTTACGTGAATTTTTTGTGAGAAAAAACACTGTAGCGAGCCACGAACCATGACACGAATTCTCATACCAAACACCTTCTATGTCTGTATCCTAACAATTTAGGAAAGTAACAAATTAGGAAACTATCACTAATTCTAAGGATACAATCTGTCAAACTAATTTCCTAAAATATTATCTAGCTTCACACAGTTTTCCAGGCTATTTTCCAAGCTGTACACAGTTTACCACACGTCACCAAATCTTTTTTTTTTAAAATAAAAAAACTCATCCTTCTAAACAAGCGAGAAACAAGCTATACTTAAAATACATATACAATTTAGAAGAAGAAGTTTGGAGCACGTGTCCCAACTATTATATGTAACATATGCAAAAATGATTGTTGCTAGGTGGGAAGTGGAAAGACTTATACGATGTGGGGTCCAACCAACTCATTTTTGGATTAAAACATATCGAGTGATCAACAAGGTTTAACTCCTAGAATTTTTGAGCGTCTTTTTGCTTGGATAAATGAGGTAACTTTGTTTTGTCTTTCTTACGTTCTACGCATTGAATTTTGTATCCATCTGCTGCAAGCCCTCTATGGAACTTCTCTCTGCAGGAGCAAATCAATAATGTTGATTGGACTATTTAACTGTGTTTTTTCTTCCATTAACTCATTAACTGATTTTTCAGATTTACAACGAGCAAATTACAGATTTATTGGATCCTAATCATAGAAAATTTCCAGGTAAGGACTGTTTTATTTCCCTCCTTTTAGATGTTCTTTTAGTACGACTAACATGGGCTAAAAGTGGTTCTTGAAAAGGGGATTGCTAAACTGAGCTAGATATTGCGGTTTTTTTTTTTTTTTTTTTTGTGCATAATAGTTACTGGAAAATGGTTATAAAAAACATGGTATATGGTTCAGGTTGAGAAATGGATCCAGAAAGTGGAACGTGAAATGTAGAAAGAAGAAGGTTTTGAATCTTAAAAGAAAATTTGATTGCAACAGAAGTTAAAAGGAAGGTAGACAGAGAGAGAAGATGCCTGTCCAGCATTGTACAAGGTACATTTGACAGATATGGTGAAAATCAAACTATGTGGCTGTAGACTTGTAGTATTTCTCTAGTACTGTGTATATATCAACTCGATGGTTTAATTGTTACTAATTTCTTTTAGCTATCAAATTAAACTTTTTGGATGTAGTATCTCTCTCATTAAAATGTTGCTTCTCTTCTCTGTCACAGATTTTGATAAGCTTCCTTTATGCTTTGACAAATGCATGTTCTCTAGTTGGTGGTAGCGAGATATTTATGATGGCTGTTGGTGGTGGAAAATGTTAGGTAAACATGGTTCGTCTCTTATTCCTTATTGCATCTTATATGAGTTTGAACCAATTTTGTATACCCAATGAGTTGATGTGCCTTCTAGGGGTTCTTCCTAAAGCTAAGTAGCTAACCAAAAGACAAGGAAAAAAATAAGAAAAAGAAAGGAAGAAAAGGAAAAGAAAAAACAAGACAGAAAAAAAGGAAAGGCAATGATACATAATTTATTGTTCTTCATGTCATGAGTTATATTTACTATCCATACAAATAGTGGAAGTTGAAATACATAAAACCAAGTGGTTGGGGTATTTAAATATCGAGTTTGGATTACATGGAATTCCCGTTGGAACCTATATCTTTCTTTCACTTGGCTTTATTTACTCTTTATGTACCAAATAGGAATTTTGGATTTGTTGTTCAATGTGCATTCTTTAGTTCTATTTAAATGTTGAATTTGATATTCTCATCTCATTTTAAATATAGGAAATTTATCAAGTTCTTATTCAAGAAGCCAACATAGAAGAAAAGAATGGCAAAAAGAAAATACAAAGAAAAAAAAGACAAAAAAAAACTTAAGAAGGAAAAGAGAGAGAACTATTAGAAAGAGAAAAGAGAGAGAAAAAGAAGAATAGTCATGTTGGTTATGCTAAATTGAATATTGATAACCTTTCTCCTGTAAGTGTTTATAATTTTTGTAACAATTATTTTTTGTCGTCTTTCTATGTCTAAAACATTTAGTCCGCTTTAGTTATGCTTCAATCTTTGCAAATCATTGGAAATGGTAGGAGGGTTTTAGGAGATGTTGTCAATGAAACACCAGTCTGTTGCTAAGGATGAAATTGAGGCCAAGTTGCTTCAAGCTACTTGTGGCACTCAATCATAACATAACCTTAGAGCATAATGAAAATGTGTATTTTTTCGTACATGTTTGTTACTGTGTTAGTTGCACTTCAAGAAAACAAAGGGGAATGATGTCTTTAGCTGAAATACTTCAAGTTCGATGTAGGTTTTTATTGAACTCATACAATATAACTATTTTTTAACGTATACAATATAACTGTTCTTTAAGCACCATTTCTTTCTTTTGGTGTAGGTAACAGGAGGATCAGCTCCTTTTATGATAAAACTTTTAGATGGACGGCAAACTCTTAAGGTTTTTCCATTTCATTTTGTTTTTATTCTATTAATTTTTTAAATGCTGCCTTGAGGTTTTTTCTTTTCATTTTGTGTTTTCCTCCTTGGTTTAACGTTTTCATCTTCATCTCCATTGGAGGAAGGTTTATTGCCATTATCATTAAGCCATTGAAAAGAGAGAGGGGAAAAAAATGGAAAAGAATTATAGGGAAAAATAAGTTAGATAAGATAGAGGGAAAAGAAAATAATGAAGAGCAACAAGAAAATAAGAGAACGAAAAGAAAAGGATTAATTATAAAAATTCTCCTGAACTATACCTCTTGTTAAACTTTGTTGGTCAATCTTTAAAACATAAAGTCCATTCACCTGAAGAGTGAAATGTTAATAAAAAAGTTCCCTCCATTAGGTTTTTTTAACCGAAATTAACATTTAATTTGTTATTTTGGGGGTATTTTTGTACATCTTTGATTTAAAATTTAGTTTGAATTTAAAACTAATTTAAATTTCAACTTTAAATTATGATACATCCTTATTGATTGAATGTAAGTTAAAAATTTTAATAAAAAAATTTATGTGGTTTTTGTTGTTGAGCAAAAGAACATTTCTTCCTGTGAGCATAGAGTTTATGTTCTTCCAATGCCAGAAACACCAACTCCAAATGACCCAAATGCTCCTCTAACGTTTTGCAATACACCAATATATCATTAAAAAAAATCAAATGCAAACTTCCGCAAATAATCCTTTAAAACATCACTCATTAATGCCTAAAAAGTTGCCGGAGTATTGGTTAAGCCAAATGGCATCACCAAAAAATCATAATGGCTTTCTTGCATCCGAAAGGCGGTCGAAAAGCGGTCTTAGGCACGTCCTCTTGCTTCATGTGAATCTGATGATAGCTTGACTTATGATCCAGTTTAGAAAATATGGTTGCCCCATGAAGTTCATCAAGTAATTCCTCAATTACTGGAATCTGAAATTTGTAAGGGATAGTAGCCTTGTTTAAGGCTCTGTAATCAATACAAACACGCTAATTACCAGGTACCTTTTTTCTTGACTAA
Source organism: Morus notabilis (assembly GCF_000414095.1). Taxonomy (NCBI): domain Eukaryota; kingdom Viridiplantae; phylum Streptophyta; class Magnoliopsida; order Rosales; family Moraceae; genus Morus; species Morus notabilis. Next base: position 88,202 of record NW_010361268.1, on the reverse strand, counting down.
TAAAATCGGGCTAGAAAATGGGCTAGTGCTAGGCTATATAATACCTGCTGTCAACATCTCTTTGACCAAGCGCTCTATCTCATTTTTCTGAAAATGAGGATAATGATAAGGCCTAACGCTTATCCGGGTCGTGCCTTCCTTGAGATTTATACCATGGTCTCTTCCTCGGCTTGGTGGTAACCCCGCCAGCATCTCAAAAACCGACTTGTGGGAGATGAGCAATTCTTGCACCTTTCTCTCCTCGTTGCCACTACTATCATACTTTCATCAACATTAAGGGAGCTTAACTCCAAATAAATCCCATGGCCTTCTTGCTTAATAATCTTCATCGTGGACTTAATTGAAACCCAAGATGGGGGCCCTGTAGAGAGAATGAAAGGGAATAGAGAGAGAGAGATACGTCAAAGAAATATTAACAAAAATAGAAAAGAGGGGGGCCTGTAGCTTCCAATGTTGCTGAGATCTTAAAATTAGATTTGCAGCTGTATTTCTTTTTTTGTTGTGAGAATACAAGTAAAGAAAAGAGAGAAAAAGAGTTGGAAATTGAAGAAGATGATGCAAAAAAGAATGAAAACTAGTGACTGTGATGATCATTGTGACCACCGATTGCGTTAGTGCCGCCATTGATTCGTCCCTCCCTCTCTTGCATTCCAAAGAATGTTAGTCTCTCTTTTACACACCATCACTTTATCGATTAATTTTTCTCTATCTTCATCTTCACAACTTTTGCCCTGTCTCATGAGCTTACTGCGTTTTTTCATTTAGGGAAAGCAAGGAGTTCTTTTTCCCCTTTTCCATTGCAGGAGGAAAGCCTAAGTACATTCTATATGTACTCCAGCTGCCGTTTCACTCTTGGGTTTTCAGATTATACCCCAATCTCTATCTCGCTCTCTGCTAATTGTGGAACAAAAAAGATTGGTATTCGATCTCGACTTTTTCATTCCCTCTTTTAGATGAGTGTGGATTTTTATTTCTAATGATTTGATTTCTTACAATTCTAATTTCTTTACTAAGATTTTTGTCTATGGGAAACTTACATTGTTTTTCTTCATCTGTGGACATCTTTTTAGTTCTTCTATTTTTATGGTTCTCATGAGTCATGGTGGTTTTATCTTACCATGTTTCATAATTTTAAGAAATTAGAATATTTTTGGATCGATTGTGATGGTTTTTAGTCAGATGTTTTTGGCTTGATATGTTATATGGGTTAAGCTCTGTATCTTATTTCTTTTGGTTAGATGAAACATTGTTCACAGCCTACAAGTCGATGGTATTAGATGGACACGAACATAAAGATGCTTGCTTAGTGCCTCCTTCCTCTCTTCTTCTTCTTCTTATGCTTTTTGACTTTTTTATTGTTGTGTTTGGGTTCTATTATTTTGATTGCTGAGAAGTGGACTATATTTTTGTTCGACTTATTTTATATTGTTCAATTCAGGGTTCTTATTTTTTTTATGTTATTTTTGGATTCTCATATAGTAGGTGAACAAACAATTCAAAGTTTAACTTATCTAAATTGTGATTTTTTCCGACTCCAGTGGTGGTTTTTGATAAAAAGCAACATACTGAACAAGGTACCCTTTTCTTTCCCACTTATTCTTTGTTTGTTGAATTCCACTAATGTTTATGTTATATATTGTATTTTCCGCATTTTGATAAATTTTTAATGATGTTCATGCTTTTAGGGACCTAAAAATTGTTGATTTTAACAATTCTCTTTTGTCTTTGGTATAATTGAACCATTTGTCTATCAATATTTAGTTTCGTTCTAAATGGTAGCACTCTTTGAAAGTGCATAGGTGCAGCTCTTCCAAAAGTGTATTTATCCACGTTCATATAAGGGTGAACAGGTTCCTCGGGATCTATTTTGCCCAATTCGTGCAAATGTTTCTGTCTCCGTATTCTTTCATATTTCATGCCATACATTTTAACATTTGGTGTTGTTTTCACGTGTGTACGTGGTAGTCTTCTTACTCTATCATGTTGTTCTTTCCTTTCATTCTTGCTCCTTTCATTGTCTTTTTGTCTACGTTGTTGCTTGTAAGATTCTATCGCTTCTTGATTTCTCTTTGTTCATTAATGCATCCCAAAACTTGAGAGTTTTTCTACCTCCATTTCTCTTTTTTTGCGGTTCTTCCTTCTTGTTCATTTACATTTTATTCCTCTCCACTCGATTTGCTCTTCTTGCTGCTGGATTGTTTTTTCACAGGGTTCATGGATTCTGTCGCAGCATTTCTTGCTCAGCCTTCAAGGTTTGTTCTGTCTTTTCTCTTCTTATGCTTTTTATTTCGGTGATTTTTGTTTGTTCTAGTTTTAAAATATTGCTTCAGTTTAGTTTATGATTGTATTTACCATTTTACCCTGTTATTGGATTATGTTGCTTGTATACTTATCTTTGTCTAATTTATTTGAATAAAGATTGTGATAGGTACTTGAATTGATTTAGAGCCAGAAACACTTGGAATAGAGAAAGAAAGAAAGAAGAGAGAGAAAGAAAGAAGAAAAAGAAAATGAATCTTTTTATTGAATCTGAACCAGCCTTAAAGCCTGTACAATTTTCCTTAGGTAGCTGAACTTCGAGAGCCAGCCAATCTCCCTTGCTTGGTTGATCCAAGACTCATTCCAGAATAAAACTCTCCCCCCTCTCTCTTTCCTTCCGCTACCTATTTATATTTTTTTGTCTTTATTCTCAACCCTCTAACAAATCCTTTGACACTAACTCCCAGCGCCTTGATATTACAATCGACTAACAAACTCAGTTTACCAGCACTTATAACCATCTAACAAACCCAACTGCCTACACGTGTACAATCATAACATCCATTCTGCCTACACGTGTACAATCATAACACCAACTCATCTTTTTCTCACATAAGTATAGTGAATTGTAGGCCTATCAATACTCCCCCCTGAAAAGTCACATTGTCCTCAAGGTGAAATGGGTGAGGATTGCATCAAGCGATGCCCACATCGCTTCAGATTCTTCCGTTTGATCAAAACCTCGGGTCGTTGTGGATCACCATGCACCGAAGGACGCATGTCCAAGACCCGTTCTGGCTCCACCTGCCATTGTAAATCAGTGCCTAATTGAGGAGGAAGTTTGTTAGGTCTCCACCTCAAGTTCGTGTATGCCAAAAAGAGGAAGAAGGGCTGGATTGTAATTTAGAGTATCAGTTAGCGTCGGGGTAAGCGTTACGGTTAGGATATTCGGTATTGGGATGTGGGAAGGCAAGTGGATACGTTTCCCGATAAGAGGGCTGTGGTATTAGTTACAGGGAAGAGAATAAATAGCCTAGGCTTTGAATAAAGAAGGCATCGAGAATTTTGCTATTAGGAAACGATCACTTGGGAGGCTAGAGAGTCATCGAATTCCCCTATTATTTGTATTTCTGTTTCTTTTTGCCTTAATAAAAGGAACCATACCTGTTTTCTGGTTATTTTCTATTTAATTACGCTATTGTTCTTTTCCAGTAACAGTTATTTCCAAAAGAATTCCAGGAGCTTAACAATTGGTATCAAAGCACGTCGATCCATGGCAAACCAGCAAGATCGTTGGGGACCGTTGGGGAGGAGACTAAACAATTTCTAGGATGCTCTACAAACCTTCGAAATGTTGGTGGACCCAGTGCCAAGGTTGCAGGAGGAGGTGGCGTCCATGGGAGTGAGGCTCGGCGAGGTGCAAGGGGAAGTAGCCGTGATGGGAGCCAAGGTGGACGGTATACAGGGTACGACCAACCGACTCGAGGAGCTCATGATCCAACAAGTTCACAACCAATGCTCTCCTTCGAGGAGAGCTAGGGGAGACTACTCTCCCCCGGGGGAGATCTGGAACGATCAGACTCCACCTAGGTGAGAACTAAGCCGCCCAGCCCGAGCAGATCCAAGTCCCCCGAGGAGAGAACACGCGAGGGGAAGAGATGGCTATCACAGTTGCCGGTCATCGGAAAGACAGCGTGCACGGACAGAACACCGAGGTGAGAAACTGGAACTACCTTTATTTCATGGAGAGGATCCACATGGGTGGATTTTCCGAGCTGAACGTTATTTTGTGATTAACGACATTGACGAGGGAGAGAAGGTCTTGGCGGCTTCTGTCTACATGGAGGGGAGAGTACTAGGGTGGCACCAGTGGGTCGACGGCCAGGAGCCCTTCGTAGGTTGGATGGACTTACGGGATGCCATCCTCCAACATTTCGGCTGCTTTCGGGAGGGAGATCCAATGGAAAGGTTGATGGCACTCCGACAAGGTGGGACGGTGGAGTATAAGGAAGAGTTCGAAACCCTCGCATTAGCGATGAGGGGTATACCCGAGAACGTGTTCTGAGGGGCTTTTCTCAATGGGCTAAGGGAGGACATCAGGGCTGAGGCAAAAATGCCATAGGCCTACTAACCTGATGGAGGCTATGGATTTGACCCAACATGCTGAGGACCAGTTGGAGGCCGTGGATCGGATCCGGAAGGTTCGGGCGGGGCGAAATATCCGATCCGAATGGGGTGGGCGATCTGGGTTTAGTAGCCCAAACCTGAATCCACCAACTTACAGCCCTGTAGAAAGACCTGAGAGCTCTCTTCGATCCCAAAATTTGTGAGACCTAGGTACGGCTTATCAAAATTGCGAACCCAGGATGGCAGGTGGTCGAACGGCGGACGGTGGCTCCAATTTTTGGCGATTGTCCTATAATGAGGTCCAGCAGAGGCGAGCACGCGGGTCATGCTTCAAGTGAGATGAGAAATTCAGCCTAGGCTACCGATGCAAAAATCGGCAACTGTAGGTGCTTCTCTCGATGGGGGAAGACGAGGGAAGTGAAGGGGAGAGCCAGGAAGAAGAGGAAGAGCCAACCAAGGATGCGGGAAGGTTGGTGGAGGAAGCTCTGGGGTTATTGTTGGGAATAGTGTCCTAGAAGCATGAGATGTAATATGATATTTATTATTTATTTAATAAAAGAGTTTATTCATCATTTTATGTGCATATATTTATGAATATTTTATGAATATCAAATAAAAATTCTGTGATTATTTATGTAACCTTAAACATGGTATATAAGTGTTTTATCAAATATAAGTGTTCATAATAAATCTAATTAAAGTTCAGAATCTTTAATTAGAACATTATTAATAAATGTCATTCCCATTTAGAATGGAACGGTGTTATCCGCACTGTTAATATGGTGTGATATTGAATGAGTGTATTACACATAACAAGATTATGTGGAATAAGGACACATACACAATATGAATTTTTAATAATTTCTGTTAAGCATATAAATTCTAATTGAGTCTACTGATGGTCATATATAGAATGATCTTAATTCTGAGTTCTTAACAAACTCCTATTTATGGATTTGTGTCTTTTGATTTACTCGGTACGGATTCTGAGACCTTGAATCATATTCCTTGTATTTTGGAGACATGATGAAGTAGGTAGCCGGGAATGTTATTATACGAGATCGAATCAATTCCTTCCTGAGAAAGAAATAGATAAATAATTCTCTTGAGTATTGATTCGGTATTTGGGTTAGTAAGAGCGTTCTGGTTCATGAATGTGTTTTATGAATCACTATCCATTAAAGAATCAATGGTACTCAAGGATGAAGATATAATTAGAGAGGTTAACGGATTCTACCTGACTCTAATTATGAATTATTTATGGAAGATTAATCTATATGCAGTGACTATATCAAATGGACACTTCACAGTTTAGAAGTAATTAATGTCTATAATTTTGAGAGTGCAATTCCAAGTTTATAGTGGAGTAACTATTGGAATTAATAGAATTAATTAATTAATTAAAGTGTTTAATTAATTATTAATTTTATTGGAGCTCGAGATTATAGGTCCATTAGTCCCCGCATCGTCCTTGTAATTCTACCAGACACAAAGGGCAAAATGAGAATTTTAGAATTACGGAATTCTAAAATTAAACACTCGAAAATAATTTATTGAGAATTAATTATTATTTAAATAATGTGATTATTTAAATTTGAATTTGAATTGTGAACATAATTTAAATTTATCCTTTTAAACTTATTTGATAAGTTGTTCAATTTAGAATTCAAATTAGGTGAAAAACGACGTGAAAAAGGAATGAAATTTCGCATACACAATCCTTACATTTTTTTTAGGCATGCCAGAAAAAATCACCTCAAAAAAAGACAGAAAAGTAAAACGCTGTCAAAAAGCCCCCGACCCGCATAGTGAGACGCCCAGGGGACATCTCAGGGGCCGGGATAGGTCAAAAATTTACATTTTTATTTATATTTTACATTTTAAAATTAATATATTATTTTTAGGAATTAATGCAACAAGCGACACCATTGTTTGATGAATATTCAATTTTTTATGATTTTCTTTATTTTTTGTCTTTAAAAGACATAATAAAATAAAAACGACGTCAAAAAATAATAAAATTTTACAGACACGATCCCTACATTTTTCTAGGCATGTCAGAAAAAATAGCCTTAAAAATGACAAAAAAGTGAAACGTTTTCAAAAAACCTCCGGCCCGCGTAGTGGAGCGCCTAGGGGCCGGGACGGGTTAAAAATTTACATTTTTATTTATGTTTTGCATTCTAAAACTAATATATGATTTTTAGGAATTAATGTCAAAAGTGGCACCATTTTTTTTATGAATACTCTATTTTTTATGATCAAACAATTATGAAATTTTGCGGACACAATCTTTACTTTTTTTTGGGCATACCTGCGAAAAATCACCTTAAAAAATGACAAAAAAAATAAAACGCTGTCAAAATGTGCGCGACCCGCGTAGTGAGGTGCCCAGGGGACGAGATGGGTCAAAAATTTATATTTTTACTCAATGTTTTGCATTCTAAAATTAACAATCAATTTTTAAGAATTAATGCAACAAGCGGCATCATTTTTTGATGAATACTCTATTTTTTATGATTTTCTTTATTTTTCTTCTTTGAAAAATAAAGTAAAATAAAAGCGACGTCAAAAAATTATAAAATTTTACAGATACGATCCTTACATTTTTCTGGACATGCATGCATGAAAAGGCCTAAAAAAATGACTAAAAAAAGTAAAACGCTGTTAGAAAGCCCCCGACACGCGTAGTGGGGCGTCCAAGGGCCGGGATGAGTCAAAATTTATATTTTAATTTATATTTTGCATATCAAAATTAATATACGATTTTAGGAATTAAGGCAACAAACAACACTATTTTTTAATGAATATTCTATTTTTTATGATTTTCTTTATTTTTTAGGTTTGAAAAATAAAATAAAATAAAATTGACATCAAACAATAATGATATTTTGTAGACATGATCCTTACATTTTTCTGGGCATGCTACTAAAAATGGCCTCAAAAAATGATACAAAAAAGTAAAACGCTGTTAAAAAACCCCCGGCCCGCGTAGTGGGGCGCCCAGGGGCTGAGATGGGAAAATAATTAACATTTTTATTTATGTTTTACATTTTGAAATTAATATATGACTTTTAAGAATTAATGCAACAAGCGGCACTATTTTTTGATGAATATTCTATTTTTTATGATTTTCTTTATTTTTCATCTTTCAAAAATAAAATAAAATAAAATTGATGTCAAACAATTATGAAATTTTATAGACACGATCCCTACATTTTTTTTGGGCATGCCTCCAAAAAGTGGCCTCAAAAAATGACAAAAAAAAGTAAAACGCTGTTAAAAAGTGCCCGGCCCGCGTAGTGAGGCGCCCCGGGACTGGGATGGGTCAAAAATTTACATTTTTACTTATGTTTTGCATTCTAAAATTAACAAGCAATTTTTAGGAATTAATGCAACATGTGGCACTATTTTTTTATGAATATTCTATTTTTTATGATTTTTTTTATTTTTCATCTTTGAAAAATAAAATAAAATAAAAATGATGTCAAAAGATTATGAAATTTTATAGATACGATTCTTATGTTTTTCTGGGCATGCTTGTAAAAAAAGACCTAAAAAAATGACAAAAAAAGGTAAAACGCTATTAAAAAGCCCCCGACCCGCGTTGTGGGGCGCCCAAGGGCCGGGATGGGTCAACAATTTATATTTTTATTTATATTATGCATTCTAAAGTTAATATACGATTTTTAGGAATTAATGCAATAAGCGGCCCCATTTTTTATTGACTATTCTATTTTTTATGATTTTCTTTATTTTTCATCTTTAGAAAATAAAATAAAATAAAATTGACGTCAAACAATTATGAAATTTTGCAGATACGATCCTTATATTTTTCTAGACATGCCTGCAAAACATGGCCTCAAAAAATGATTAAAAAAAAATAGAACACTTTCAAAAACGCCCCGCCTGCGCAGTGGGGTGTCCAGGGGCCGGGATGGGTCAAAAATTTATATTTTTACTTATGTTTTACATTCTAAAATTAACATAAGATTTTTACGAATTAATGTAACAAGTAGGACCATTTTTTTTATCAATTTTTTATTTTTTATGATTTTCTTTATTTTTCGTCTTTAAAAAATAAAATAAAATGAAAACGACGTCAAAAAATTATGAAATTTTACAGACATGATCCTTATATTTTTCTGTGCTTGCTTGCAGTAGGGAGCTAAGTGACTAGAATGGGTCAAATATTCACTTTTTTATTTATCTTTTGCGTTTTAAAATTAATACATGATTTTTAAGAATTAATATAACAAGTGGCACTATTTTTTTATGAGGATGGAGAAGGATATATATATATATATATATATATAAGGTGAAGAACTCTTTGTTAACACATTGATTCTTTGCAACTGATCAATTACTTCGAAAAAGATTGAGAAGGCCATAATTAATATAGTTATTTAATTACACTCCCAAAGGAGAGAGAAAGAGATGGTATACCATACTGTTCTACATATATATATATATATATATATGTATATTTACATACTTATGATACATATATAAGCGCTACCTAAAATCCATGTGCACCCTAACATGCCTACGGAAGCACTCCATTTGAGGATAACATGATTGTCCATGTGCAGGGATGGGAAAGTAACAAAACAGTGTTACATATTGCTCACACAAAATAATATGTTATATAATATATATATATATATATTAGCGAATTTATATCGTTTGCTTGGTTCTCGCTAGCCTTCTTTCCTGAATTTCACTTTGAACAATTACATGTCACTGTAATTTGTACCCGTGATGCTTGAAGAAAATGGATTAAAAAGTGATTTTACTTTTTGGGAAGTTCGGGGCACCATTCATTGATCAACATAAACTATCCAAAAAGGAAAGCCCTGGAGAAAAATATATATGGTGCAGTTTTAATAATTATTTTAATATTTATTTATTAATAGATGTTATTATTTTTGTCATAAAATATTAATTTAAAAATTATAATAAATTAGATAATTAATATAAAATAATTAATGAGATTAGATTTTATCAGTCTCTTTATCAAAATTTTATATTTAATAAGTAACTACTATAAAAACATAATCATTAAAAATTTATCCTCATATTATATATATGAGGACAAATTTTTAATGGTTATGTTTCTTTGATTAGCATTAAATATAAAAATTTAATGATGTGACAGTTATAAGAATTAAATTTTATTAATTGTTATAATTTTTTTAGTTAACTATCCAATTTATTACAACTGTCAAATTAATATCATATAGTTAAAATAACGATACTCATCGATAGACAAATAATTGAGGGTGCGTCTATTGATACTCCATTTTATTTTTCACAAACTCTTATTTCTTATTACTAAATTATGCACTAATAAAATTACTTTAAAGAAAAAATTATTAAAAAAATACTACTCATTACCCCATCTTGAAAAAGAAAAATTTATTCCCTTTTAAATATTAAATAGCCAAAGTAACTATTCGAGAATGAATAGCATTATATGGCATTCAAATGAAAAACAATTAAGAAAGCGTTTTTTTTTTCTATTCCTAATATCTTATTAATTGGTATTCTCTGTGAAATTCAATATATTGAATCGTTCTTAGCATAAGGAGATTCTACGTTTTAGGCTTTTTGTAAAGGGAGAAGAAAAACAAATCTCTTTGGAATTCATCGTTCTCTTTGCAAAAACTAAATAAATAAATAAATGCATGGGTAATTAACCTCTTAATATTATATTAACGAAACTAATAATTTTGTATCATATATTCATATTAAAAGATGGAAAGAAAGACAATTTTTTCACCCAGAAATTGAAACAAAGACGACAACTATCTAGATTTTGAAGGGAAAAAAAACAAGATTTTCAATTATCAAAATTAATAAAAAATAGACAAATAAAGCTATACATATATCTATATATATATATATATATATATTATATATGTATGCATGTGGCTTCACTTCACAAACTCCAACAGGTATAATTTCGCGTGCAGAGAAATAGAACTTTGTACAAAATATTAATTCTATCTCCGTAAAACACAAAAGAATCTTGGATGAAATAATTAAAAAAAAAAACGATTATTAATTTAAAAGTTAGTTACTTGAATCAAGCTAGTGTACCAGAATCAAAGATTGACTTCTCTAATAAAGTGGTCTGCGTCTAAAAGACTAACTATAATCTGAGAAAAAAAAAAAAAAAACACAAAGAAAATGATAAGTTTGGTTAGTGGGGGGGGGAAAAAAAAAAAAAACACAAAGAAAATGATAAGTTTGGTTAGTGGGTGGGTGAAAAAAAAAAAAACCAAAAAATAATACAAGTTAGTTGCAAGGATTTTTTTTTTTTTGAAATTTTAGAAGGGGTGTAGTGTAACAAGTAAAATGAGGGTGGTTTAAGAATGTGTGTAAAAAATAAAATAAGAGTAATTTAATTTTAGGGACTTTTAAAGAAATTTAAGAGGGGTATAATAAGTAAAAATATGATGGTTTAATAATGTGTGTGAAAAGTAGAAATGAGAGTGTTAATAAACGCACACATAATTGAGTAACCATTAAATATATAATGATAATTCTAATATTTTCTATTCAATATATATTGTTATTTTAACTAAAAGATATTAATCTGACAGTTATAATAAATTAAATAGTTAATTACAAAAATTTATAATAACTAATAAAATTAAATTGCTATTACATTGCATCATCAAATTTCTATATTTGATAGTAACTACTCATGTAAAATCTCACCAATATATATAAAAGAAATAGTCACGGCTCCACTCTCAAAGTATCTAAAACCAATATGATAGATGAATCCGAACTGGAATATATATGTGTGTGTGTGTGTGTGTGTGTTTGTGTGTGAATTAATTAAACAAATCTAAGTATAATTAAAGGAATACAAGGCTAATGCCATATGATTGCCTCCCTCCATGATTTTAGCATGAGATTCCATGCACTATAATTAATTTTGACTGCTTTTTTTTTTTTTTTTATAGCTTTTTTCATGTTTCAATGATAACCCATAGCTCCCATTTGGACTGTACCGCTGATTATTTGTTCAAATATCTGATCAAACATATAATTAAATTAGCTGAATAATTCTTTGTTTACTACCAAAAAACCATTAAAGGTTATATGTATAAACAGACAGAGATCAATAATTAAACTAAGGTCTCATTCAGTTCGTCGATTTGAGTTTTTAATTCGAGCTGAGATGTGACTTTATATGAGAATTTTTAACTGTAACAAAAAAGTTATATGTGACTTTTTATGAGAGATTTAAAATGTAATAAAACTAAAATTAAAAATTTGAATCGATAAAATAAACAATATCTTAGAATACGTACTGTGTGATCGATCATTCAATCATCTTTTTGAAATTCAAAGTATTATCACGAGACATGAGAATGTGTCTCATATTTCCCTTGTCAATGGTTGTGGGGAACAAAACCAATTCCCTACCGTACATGAATAATCATCACGGCATGAGATTAGAATAGGAGAATCCAATCCCACTATTATAATATTAGCTTTTGTAGCACGCCCTTGTTTTCCCCACATTCAAATTATTGACGTGAACTAGGAATTAATTAACTTTTCTAAATAAATAAATAAAACTTAAAATAGTAAAAAAAAAAAATGACAGCTATATTGCAACTAGAATTAATTTTTTTTTTCAAAAAAAAAAAAAGAAATTTGTAGCAAGTTATACTATAGCAACTCACATCACAATGCGAAAAAGGTAAAAATAAAATATATAAACAAGCGACAAAAAGATGGTAAAGTTTATGCACGTATAACAATAGTTGATTTTCAAATCATGTTGCCTGATCTTGGTTGATGTAAGCAAATCATTTTACTTGACTATGATTATATATGATATATAAATGCGGAACAAAAACGACATGTAGGGTCCATATTGTTGGAAGCTGCACGACCTTGTTTATAAGCATGAGGAAAATCCCCCAACTAGCGTACTCCAAAAAAAGGTGACAGACAAAATGCATTTTCCATCATATTTGACTGCTAATTTGTCCAAAAGCAGTATATTATTTACTCTCCAAAAAATAATATACCTATACATATTTATATACTTCCGAGTTCAGAGAATGAAGATGAAATCATGTTGACAAGTGCAATAATGGCAAGTCCAGCATTGATGGGATGATAATACTCATTTGGTTTTTGGGATGAATTGACCGCCAAAGCATGCCCAATGTTCATGGCAGATTTTTCGTGTTTCTTTTAAACAGCACAGAATCCAAAATTAGTGATCTTAGTACTTAGCAAAATGCGAAGTATATGCGTGAATCAATTATTAAATCAATTTCTCCTTTCATGGAGGATTATGTGATAGAGACGAAGAAAACATTCAATTATGTACCTTAATCACCTTAAATCAAATGAGAATGAAAAAAACATGCAAATTTCAACAGAATTTTATGAAAATATTGGTAATCTTATCCACTACCACCAAGTAACTGAGCCACAACCTAGCCAGTGGAGGACGTACTCCCTCTCAAATCTTGAAAATTAGATTTTATCTTCAAAATTTTTTAATTTTTTTTGTTGTGCCCTACTTTATACAAAAACTATATATTAGTGCACTTTATAAATATTACAACTGTATACGCGCTCAATAATTAAAATATATAATTACATCTCTATTAGATATAAAATTATGTATAACTTTTTTGAAAGGGTCGTGCTGAAAAAATTTTCTAGCTCTATCATAGACAGTATAACATAGTTTTTACCCTAATAAAGAATTTTCTTTCGTTAGTTATTAATTAATAATGGTCGCTTTGTTTTACTATTTAGATAGGTCAAGTATCAAACATGAAAAATAAGAGACAATTAGTGCTTGCAAATTAGACAACTGCTCAACACTACAAATTACAGACTCAAATCTGTTGATGTAAAAAATTTAGATTACTTTTTAACTAATTTTTCTGTGCTTATTATAAAATGATGTTGTATGATTTAATTAGTTAGACATTAATTAGGACACCAAAAATGGGACAATAGATTTAGATTCACAAATTACAAGCCAGAACAGCACAACATTTAGGAAAGTAAAAGGCTAGAATATAGCTAGTCACATTCTAATTTTGGTACGATACAATTCTCCGATGATATAAAACACTGGTTAGATTTTATTTCTTGAAATGGACAGGAATCTAGATTTGGTTTGATTTGGAACAAGTTGATGGGAAGAAGCATATTTTACCTTCAACCTGTCGGCTCAAATCCTATAGATGTGCATCATGGGTTATAATAGTCTTATAGACGTCTATAATATGATCCGTGTATATGTTTGTCATTTATTCTATCCCAAAAGTGGCGCTTCTAGAGAATCAACAGATCCAACCTGGAAAGATAGCAAAGTTTGTCAAGTCTATATCATCTGGAAAAAAAGCAAGTGTGAAAACAATGAGAATGTTTATGGTGAAAGAAAAATGAATCACCATCAAACTCTTGACTTGTGGCAAACTTGTCCAAATATTGTGCCGTCTGAATGCATATTCCTCTAACGAAAAACTATTGACTTATTAATTGAAGACAACAATTCTAATTTAAATTACCATATATTAGCTACTGACCAAATCATTGTTTTCTTCTAATTATATGCAAAAATTAACAGGAAACATTAGGTACTTTAATTGCCCATTTTGGCAAAGACCTCATAATATCAATTTGTTGTATATATAGTGGCCTAGATGATCTCTCTAAGTGCCTAATCTAGGGAATAAAAAAAATTAACCGTCAAAAAAACAGATATATAAATCAAATATAGTAACAAAACCCACAAGTTCAATTAAAGAAGTTTGGAACCTAAGAAGCACCCCTTTTTTTTTAATATATATCTTGGTTATGTGTTGGTGTATGGATGAGCATTTTAAGTTTGGTATCAATCTGCTCCGGTGTCATTCACATTGATACTTATCCCTAACTGGTGGAGTTAGGACTATACTATACTGACAATGTTGAAGCGGATGTATTCTTATCCATTGGATAATGAGCACAAAAAATTTATATACTATGTTTTCTTTGCACTTTTGTCCTCTTTTATGTCTTCTTCACTTTTCTCGCCTTTTCCTTCGTCCTATCAAGATCAATGAAATCTCAATCGGTTTCATACAAACAATCCCCACCAATACAGAGTGAAACAAAAGACTGACCATGCCAAGTTCTAATATTTGCGGCTGGTCAGAAATTCTTAGAAAAAGGTAGAAATTTCTATTCATCTTCTGATGTAATATATATGTCCCACATATATTTATGTACTATAATGGCCATTGTCAAAACAACATATTGATCATATTAGGCTGAATCTCATTAGATGTTTTCACACTAGATGGAATACCATGTAAAACTCATCTACCTTTATTCCATATAGCTAATAAGCTAGCTAGCTAGCTATGACCAATAAAAAGAAAGAAAGAAAAAAAGATGCAATTTGAACATACAAGAGGAGGACTAAGAGCCAATCAAAAGGGTATGATATGATCACCACATGACATGGATGTTTGGTTTAATCACACAAACATGACACATGAACGGCTGTGATTTGACCAAACTCATCATGTGGTGATGATCACATATATATAGCTTTATATCTCATGGCACACCAGGGCAGAGTTCAATGTAGCTATAATCAAGCAACTCCTCAATCATTTGCTCTATGTGATCATCCTCAAGTGGCTTGATCAACTGTTGATTAGTACTACTTATCTCCCCTTGACCATTGCCACCAACCCAATTCCCCTCAGGCCAATCCACGACGCCGCCTCTCTTTTCCGGCCACTCGAAGCCCGCCATGCCTCTGTTTCCGGCAATGCCGGCGCTAGAAGTGGAGACCGGCGTGGCGCTGCGGTATTGCGCCACGTGGGGCTCGCTTAAAACAGGTTGTTTTGCCATTTGAAGAGAAGCTACGTTGCATTTTTGAAGCTTGGCTTTTAGAGTATCCGAGAGAAGCTTATTGGATGAGCTTGAATGAGGCTCATTGGGATTGTAGGGAAAGTTGGTACGTGCTTTTGGCCCACACATGATCCTAGCCGCTTGATCATACGCTCTTGCTGCATCCTCCGCCGTTTCGAACGTGCCCAGCCAAATTCTCGTCTTCCTGTTATTCCAAAAGAAGAAAACACTGGAGTAAGAAAAAAAAACGTTTCGTCGAATGAATGGCAGAAAATCAGAAACGTTTCTGTAGAGAGTGCATTACAGTAAAGGGTGGCGAATCTCGGAGACCCAAGAGCCCCAATGTCTCTGGCGCACGCCTCGGTACCGCTGTTGAGGCCTAGCCATGGCGGTGGGAGAGAGAAACGTTTCGAGAACTTGAGAAATGATTCAAGTTGTTTGCTTTATTGTCTGAGAGAGTTTTGTGTTTTGCAGAGAAGAGGTGACTGTAGTTGTGGTGGGAGGGCAGGGAAACTAGGAAATGAGGGGATTTATATTAGCGCCTCTTGCGGCCATTAGAATAGTATTTAATTAAGGATGGGACCCCCACAGAAGGCCTTTCTTTCTAGTCTTTAATTCTCTCTTTTTCTTTTATCCTTTTCTTAGTTCCTCTTTTTGTAGTTTTCTTAAGCTTTAACTGCATGGTTGGCAAAAGATAATAACCCAATAAAAAGGAGGGAAAAAAAAAAGAAAAGAAAAAGTACTTCGGGTGTAGGTTTTAGTCTTTTTACCAGTGAGAATGCTACAAAATCAATTGATTAATAATACACAGCCAAATTATGATAGGGGACCAAAAACACACGGTTTCTACTGTAAATATATACATATTCAAGTCACTTTGTCCGTTTAACGTTAAATGATTATCCTATGATTTTGGTTTTAAAAGAGATAAGCATAAAGTTTTTTTTTTTTAAATAACCTTTTCAAGTTGCAAATTAACAAGGAGTTGATGAACTAGCGTAACGGGCAAAGTTACGTAAAGTCTTTAAAAAACAAGAAAGGGTTATTAGCGCATAGTTATATATATCTTTGTAAAAGAGTACAATAGGCACTTATTTAATTAATCACTCTCCACATAGAATTTTATCGCCAATGACCTACTGAAGGAAGTGAAAAAAGAAATGGAAACTGCAGAGAGAGAGAGAGAGAGAGATAAAGTTTAGGAACAAGTGGGTGTGTCGTGTGTGTTTGTGGTTGTTCTAGAGCGTGCATGTGTAAAGGCGGTATAGGGATTTTTTGTATTTATTGTAGTAGTTTAGTGGACATATGTACGTGGCTCACATCACAAAATTTCTAAACATAGGAAACCTACCCATATGCCCTAATGAATTGCCATGCAACAAAACCATGTTTCATGTAATTTTCATCTCTCTCTCTCTCTCTCTCTCTCTCTCTCTCTCTCTCTCTCTTTCTCTCTCTCTCTCTCCTGTTGGCTAGCGGGGTTGCTATATTTGACCATATATTCTTCCATTGTTGCGTCAAGGCAAAAGAAGGAGAAGAAAAAAAGAAAAGAAAAGAAAGATGTCATGCAAAAAGATGAATTTAATGTGGCAGAATTATGACATGATAATAAGAGTAGTAGCAGTACTAGAAACCCAAAAATTGGTTACTTTTCATTCACCTAAAGGAAATATAGTGCATTAAATTCCCACATGACATGATTAGCTAAAAAATTCCCACATGACATGCTATTTTGGTATTTGCAAGTGGCCCTGAATTTGGCCAGAGCACCTAAAGTAATCCTACGTACCCTAGCTATTTTTATTTTCACTAAAAATGTATATTTTCTTTTGTGAGTTTTTGAGCTGAGGCCATTACGTTACATCACATCCTATGGGAACTCGACCCCGTACGTGGGATTTTTTTGGTTATTTTTTAGGGCAAAGATGGAGCCTTTGACAAGTTATTTCCCTGCCTTTACACTGCTTTAGAATATTACTTTTGTATGTTAATGTCACCCATATGTTTCTCTCTTTAGCAAAGAAATATTGTTGTTTCATTTCTTGAATCCATCTCTAGTAGGCACTAAAAAATAACTAATGAAAAAGCTCTGTTTTCAACGTCAGTTCTATAATATTTGATATATATTCTGCATATATATATATATATATTTAATCTGATATGAATTTTAATAAGAGCCAACATAACTTAATCTCTTTTTGGATTTTAATCCTAACTACTATCTTATAAACATCTTGAATGTTGATCAAATCACTAAATTTGATTCCCAAAAAACAAAATTTATAAATAATGCTTTATCACCAATAATTAGAACTGTCGGTCGGTGAGGTAACTAAACCTCTATTGGATCTAAGTGTGAGCGGGCTTAGTTCTTTTTACAAGTACCATAACATAAGATTTCTTTGTAGATTTTGGTTTGGTGTATTTATTCTAATATAACAACCTTGTTTCATGATATTTTATTTCCTAATTGTTTGGTGAACAACCTTATCAATCCTTCTTGAAGGACATAAAGAAATGGAAAAAAATATCAATTATCTTAGTTTGTTAGAGAGTGCTTGCTTGTCTATTGGACGTGAAGTATTGGGGTCTCTAAAGTCCGTTTGGTTCATGGATTAGAACCATGAGATTAGAACTATTTTTGATTTACGTGTATTTTTTGTGAGAAAAAATACTGTAGCGAACCATGAACCATGATTCGAATCAGAGAACGAATCCTCCAACCAAACAGGCTCTAAGCATAGTGAAAGGACGACTATAAGCTCTAAAGCATTTAGGATGCATTTGGTTGCAGTGGATGTACGGTAATAGAAATAGAAATGAGAATAGTAATAGAATAGAATGGAAAGGAAAAATGATTCATTTATTTGGTGCTACTTTTACAAATACAATGAAATGAGAT
Organism: Morus notabilis; assembly: GCF_000414095.1. Taxonomy (NCBI): domain Eukaryota; kingdom Viridiplantae; phylum Streptophyta; class Magnoliopsida; order Rosales; family Moraceae; genus Morus; species Morus notabilis. The sequence continues at coordinate 70,012 of NW_010361268.1, read as the reverse complement.
ATGAATATTTTAATGTTGATAAAATTACCCCTCATGCTAATATAACTAATATCATATATATTAATATAATCATTTAATAACTAATATTATATATATTTATATAATTATAAGGGTATAATATATATAATTAAAATGATAGTTATATAATATTTACATATTATAATTATAATATATAATATAGTATATTATCTTTTTTAATTATAATATATTATCTATTATAATTATATAAATACTTAATTATAATATTATAAAATATAGTATATGATTATAATTATAATATTATATATTTAAAATAATAAAATCCTAATTTTCATTTTAACTATATCATATTATTAATGAAAACATCACATCTATATCCTATAAAATAATGTAACATAATATAATATAATGTAATATTATTATTTATAAAATATATAATTATTATATTTAATTTTATAGAAAATACTACTATCCTAATTATTATTATAATTATTTATTACAATATCACAACTATATTATATTATAATGATACATATAATTATAATAATTACTGTTAATTACAATATGACGATTATATTGCATATTATATTAATGATAAATATAATTACAATGTATAATACATAATATAAGATATTATTATAATATTAAATATGATATATTGTAATATACGTATATAATTATAATATATTATATTATATGTTATAAGATATAACTACATTATAATATAAATTATTATAATATAATGAAGTAAATAAGAAAATGGCTCAATAGGATTCATACTTCTAACTTTTTCCCCATTAATATCTAACCTTTCATTTTAGTACATGAAGTTCAACTTTGGGGATAGAAAATTAACTGCCGGTGTATAAGGTTAATTATGGTAGATCTAATTAGTAAGAAAAACTAAAAGCTATTAGATAAATAATATAAACGAAGTGCTTGTAAATATTTGGTATGGATTTTGAAATAAAACCCTAAAATCGATTTTCTAAATTAGGAGGAAGGTAAGTTTTAGTAGAATTGTTTTTCTTTGTAAATATCAACTCAAGTTTAATTAGTATTAGTTCTTGGAGAGATGATATTAGATATTGATTGAAAATGTGTATAGTTAATAACGTAAAGAAAACGAGGTTACGTTTTGTTGACGGTGGTTTCTCATTAACAAAAACCGGTCGGGTTATCTCTTGGTTTCCCTTTGGAGTTTATTGTTTTTTGGATATGCATAAATAAAGAAGATACGAAATTTTATAGTGGTTCACCCTGTAAAATTAGAGCTACCTCCACTGTGGTTGTATATTTCCTTTTGAGGGGATTACAATTTACACTAATTGTTATCTCTCACTCTCTTCTTTCTCTGCTTGGATCTCAACCTCTTTCTCGTAGGGGGTCACCATTCTTTTATACTGGGCTTTCTTCGCTGGGTGGGTTTCCCTCCTAGGCAGAAGTACTCGAGTGCTCTCCCTTTTTAGGCCCAGACGTAGCCCATCAATCAACACTGTTCACTCAGCTAATTAGTCTTCTATTACGGCTCTGTGAACCCCTGTAACACTCTCTTGTCCCCTGTGGGGCAGTTTAAGAGCTTGCCATTAATGCCTGTTGACGTCCCCCACCTTTGTACTCAACTTGCCACGTTCTCTGGAGAATGTACGTTCCCCTCGTCACCAGCGACGCCGCTTAACCCAATCGTCCTCCTTGGTGGTCGATTCTGCGGTCCAGAGATCTTTTGTGTCTTACTCTCGACGGCACGATCGGTCGACGCCAGAAGGAATCGTCGCCTGGAGTTGGGCTTCGTGCTTGGGCTCTTTAGAGCTGTAGACATCGAGCGTTGTTGCTTGGTGGGGAGTAGTTAAGGCCACGTGTCGCACTATCGCTCGTCCAGGTGTCCGGCACATTTTCCCACACAACAGCTACCCCCCAGGTCGAGGGCTCCTTTTAGGTGGCCTCGAGCTTTGGTTCGGCCGTACTTCCGTGCTTCGGGTGTGGGAAACCGGTCCCAAGCCTTCACCCGCAATGATTACCTGGACACTTCAGATTTCCTTCGGGGGACGCAACCATCGCGTCGGTCGATTCCCCATGATGACGTAAGGCCTTTTTTTTTTGAAAGGATAAGTGCGAGCCTTTGGATCGCGACTCTTCCGTTTCCCGCCCTTGATTGTCACCGTCAGATCTGGGCAGGACCCCCTCACCGATGGATTTAAAAAGTCTTCATCCGACGGTTAGGGGTCGAAGACTCTCGCTCCTTTAAATACCCTCTTCAAACTACGAAGCCATTTTTTTTCAAAAAAAACGTAAACAACCCCCGTATCTGCAGAACTGCCCTTTGCTCCGTCGGACTCCTTCTCCATAAAACCTCGATTCATACTTCTTGCTTCTCAAGGTGTGTTGCGGAGCCGCATTCATCCTGAGATTTTCTCCCCGGAACCCTTTCTTCACCGGTAAGCTTCCTCATCCTTTGTTTTACTTGCGGGGGTTTTTCTTTTGTTTTTCTGATTGATTCACATGTGTATGGAAATACACAGAATGTAGTAGTTAGGGATACTTACTATGTTTTACTTTGCCGTATAGGACGGTTCTGTTTCTGTCTTACTATTGTCTGTGTTCTTCTGGTTTCTGGGTTCTGAGGGACTTGAAATTCTATGAGCACTCGCCGTTACCATTCTCATATGAATGGTCGACGTCAAGTCAAGGCGTGTGAGTAGTCGTCATTTAGAATAGTCACCCTTTTCTTCCTCTCGACGTTAGGATTTTAACTCAGCTCATTGCCTTTTTAATCATCAGAATAATGGCCCAAAATTCCCCAAGTCGAGAGGATCCTTTCGTCGTCCATCCAGACTCCCCTTCAATGGTGGAGATCTCATGTTCTTCTTCATCTTCAGATGTCGACTCCGTCCTGAGGGACATAGAAGATGTCGAAGCCAGATATGGAGACGTCGAATCCAGATGCGAGCCAGGCAACGGCTTCGGCAGTGAATTTGACAGTATAGAATGGATGTTGGATGAGGCGGCAGAGCGGATCCCCTTCACGGGGGGCAGTGTAGGCAGGGTGGCTGCCTCGGTGGTAGATGTCCCCCTGGCTGCCACAAGTGGTGATCCGGATAGGCCCTTTTTTACTGCCGACGTTGTGGCGTCGAGGGTCCGGAACAAAGATATCATCCGGGTTGTAAAGGAGGGATGCATCGACGGGAGGTGGTTCGAATACCTCCTCCCGGACGTGCATTTTAGGACTAGCATGCCGCCGACCGGGTACCTCCCGGTTTATACTAGAGCCGTTACGGCGGGGATGACCCTCCCAGTTCATCCTTTCGTAAAGGACTACTGCCATTTTTACGGCATTTCCCCCGCTCAGCTGGCGCCGAACTTCTGGTACTGCTTTGCTGGCGCCTGGATCCAGTGGCATCAACAGTTTGACATGGATCTCCCCCTAGATGAGTTTAGGTTCATGTACAGGTTTTGCCACGTCGCCAAGTGCGAAGGGTGGTACTTCCTGAGCGGGCACGGGAGATCCCAGCCTAGGTTTGGCAAGCTAATCTTGGGCATCCCCTCGTCGTCACATGGGTGGAAACCCATGTTCTTTATGATACGTGGCCCATTCAACTTTCATCCCGACGACCGCCTGCCCCGCCGAAGGATGGTGCAGGCGTCGTTTGGGAATATGGGTGAGGTTTTGTTTTTCTTTCATTTTATCTTGCCCTGCTTTTTCCATCCTTTCACTGACATTCCTTTCGTATTACAGTCAGTCAGGACCAGTCGAAGTTCTCTGGGAACTACTTGGCGAGAATCGATAAGGCCTTTTCGTTCTCGTCCGAGGTTCGCCATATATATACCCTCCTGACCCAGGCCAATCTTCGAAGAGCCAGGCTAATCCTCGATCTCCCAGATCCTGCCAATTTAGACGCCGTTCATCAATACTTTCACTTATGCGACGAAGGTATTCTCTGCTTTCGACGCCGTGGCTTGAGTTTTTTCAACCGCTGATTATATCTTTGTCTCATCGTTTCCTGTAGAAATGGCGTCTTTGAGAATCCAACTCCCTGGCAGCCAGCAATCCGGGCCGAGCCAGCAACCGCCATTGGACCAACAACCCCCACCGAGCCAACAGCCCCCGTCGAAGGGAAAGGAGAAAGCTAGCTCTTCTTCCCACGTTCCGAGGAGCAAGAAGACCAAAGGCCCTTCGGGGTCGGAGACGGATCTTGTGCGGAAAAAGAGGCGCAAGGAAAAAACGCCGGTGGTAAAGACATGGACGCCGACGGTCCTTATTCCTGTCATTGACATTCTGCTGGCGCCGAGAGAGCGTGTACTTATTCCGGGGGCTAAAATCATGGATCCCAAGTTCCAAGTCCCGGAAGTATCTGATGCCGAGATTGGGGCGATGCTGAAACTTCCGCCTCGCTTCTCCCTCGTCTTTCAGGCTCTCTATGAGTCTTTTCTCGAGCCACACTGGGTTGCTGCCGCCCAATCTTCCTTGGTCGACCATCAGCGAAAACAGATTTCCTTCCAAATCCATGTAAGTTTTTGTTAAGAGTTTTTTTTTTTTTTTCCTTTTATTTTTTGTTTTTTTTTTTTTTTTTTTTTTTTTTTTTTTTTTTTTTTAACTCGTCGTTCTGCATTTCTGTTTTTTTTTACCTTCAACTTTTCAGAGCCTGGTCCTTTCCATCCTTAACCTCCTTGACCTCCTTAAGGTTGAGGAGCACAATAAGGCGATGGACGAAGTGGAAGCCAAGCTCAACTCCCTTGTTACCGACGCCAAAAAACAGTTAGATGATGCCGTCGAGAAGAGGGACGTGGTCATGGCTAAGCTGGCGAGTTTGGAACACGAACTGGCAAAGTTGGAGGCTAAGGTCGAGGATCTCACGAAGCGGGCAGATCTGTCCGATAAAAAGTTATCTGAAGCAGCTGAGGAAGCGAAGAGGCGTTTCGCTGAGGGGAAGAGGGAAGCCGAGGCAGAAGCTGCATCTGCCTTCGACGCCAGGCGCGCTGAGATTATTGAGGAGTTTAAGGCTTCTTCGGAGCTTACTGACATCCGCACCAGAGATTTTCAATCTGCGGGTCAACAAATTGTCGACCTGATCAAGAAGGAGCGCCCTGAGTGGGACTTGAGCTTCCTTTATAACTCTCCTCCTCCTGCTAGTGACGACAACGTTTCCCTGCCTGGTGACGGTGAAGAATCAGTGGCTGGCGGCGAGGCCTAAATGATTTTTACCTGTCTCTCTTTTGTTTGTAACTTATCGTTGATTCGGACATCTTTTTATCTATGTATACCTTATCTTTTTTTTTTTTATAGAGATAACGGAGTTTATTCATACCTTGCTTCGCAATTTGTTGTATTAGAAAATTCCTTGGAAATTTTGCTAAGTGTCCGTCTTTCCTCCTTGGAGAATCTGACGTCAAATTTACCCCTTGGAGTCGTCGTCTTAGAAAATTCCTTAGAATTTTGCTAAGTATTCGCCTTTCCTCCTTGGAGCTGACGTCGAATTTACCCCTTGGAGTCATCATCTTAGAAAATTCCTTACAATTTTGCTAAGTATTCGCCTTTCCTCCTTGGAGGGTCTGACATCGAATTTACCCCTTGGGGTCGTCGTGCCATGTTTTTAGTGGTCTGTGGACCTCTGTCCCCCCATGTCTGTTTGATATAGCATTGGAGCTGACGTCGAATTTACCCCTTGGAGTCATCATCTTAGAAAATTCCTTACAATTTTGCTAAGTATTCGCCTTTCCTCCTTGGAGGGTCTGACGTCGAATTTACCCCTTGGGGTCGTCGTCTTAGAAAATTCCTTAGAATTTTGCTAAGTATTCGTCTTTCCTCCTTGGAGGGTCTGACATCGAATTTACCCCTTGGGGTCGTCGTCTTAGAAAATTCCTTAGAATTTTGCTAAGTATTCGTCTTTCCTCCTTGGAGGGTCTGACATCGAATTTACCCCTTGGGGTCGTCGTGCCATGTTTTTAGTGGTCCGTGGACCTCTGTCCCCCCATGTCTGTTTGATATAGCATTGGAGCTGACGTCGTATTTACCCCTTGGAGTCATCATCTTAGAAAATTCCTTAGAATTTTGCTAAGTATTCGCCTTTCCTCCTTGGAGGGTCTGACATCGAATTTACCCCTTGGGGTCGTCGTGCCATGTTTTTAGTGGTCCGTGGACCTCTGTCCCCCCATGTCTGTTTGATATAACATTGGTTTTTTCAAGCCGACATGTTATTAAGGGGTGAATTCCTTTCTTTCTGCAAACATGTCAATTTATTTAATTCGTAAAGAATGTACAATTGGGATGCGTAAGAATTCCATACACTATTGGTAGTACAGTCGTAGCTATTCTGCATTCCACGGGTGTTGAATTCTCTTGCCGTCGAGGCTTTCTAAGATGTAGGTGCCAGGACGTAGTACTCCCCTTATGCAGTAGGGCCGTTCCCAAGTTGGGCCTAGTGGACCAGTTTTTTTGGGTTTCATACTCTGCGTTACACTTTTTAATACTAGATCCCTCAGGACGAACCTCTTTTTTTGGACTTTTTTGTTGTAATATCCCGCTGCTCTTTGCTGATAGGCGGCGAGACGCAGTTGGGAGTCGAGCCTTTTTTCTTCCAACAAGTCGAGTTCTCCGTTCATGCCTTCCGTGTTGTCGTCGTCGTTATGGACGACGGTTCTGAGAGTTGGCGTTTCGATTTCTACGGGGAGAACTGCCTCGACGCCATATGCCATGGAGAAGGGTGTTTCACCCGTAGTAGTTCAGCTCGTCGTTCTGTATGCCCATGAGACCTTGGGAAGTTCCTCGGCCCATTTCCCTTTCAGATCATCGAGTCTCTTTTTGAGGGTATACTTTAATATTTTATTGACCGCCTCGACTTGTATGTTGGATTGTGGATGGATTGGCGTCGAGAAGTCTTTTCGAATGCCCAGGCTGTCGCAGAATCTACGCGTTAAGGCGTTGTCGAACTGTTTTCTGTTGTCGGATACTATTGAGTGGGGAACCCCGAACCTGCACACGATGTTATCCCACAGGAATTTGGTGCAGGCTGCTTCTGTGGTTGTAGTTAGAGCCTTTGCCTCCGCCCCACTTTGTGTAGTAGTCCACTGCGACGATTGCAAATTTAAAGCCACCGGGCGCAAGATGTAATGGCCCGATCAGGTCAACCCCCCATTTGGCGAAGGGCCATAGACTGAGAATGGAAGTTAAATTTTCTGGGGGAGCTCTAGGAATTGTGGCGTCCCTTTGGCATTTATCGCAACGTCGGGCGTACTGAAAAGCGTCCTTTTTGAGCGTGGGCCAGTAGTATCCTTGCCTCAAAACCTTTAGAGCCAAAGACTGCCCCCCAGTGTGGTTACCGCAGACCCCTTCATGGATTTCGTGGAGGACCTTTTGGACTTCGGTATTATCCAAGCACCGTTGTAGAGGTGTTAAGTAGCCTCGTCGGTAGAGCAAGCCGTCGTATAACAAGTACCTAGCAGCCCTATACCTGATCTGCCTGGCTTCATCTTTATTATGTGGCAGTCGTGCGTCCATTAGGTATTGGATGAGTGGTGTCATCCAATTTTTGCCTGTTTGGACGATTAATGCCTCAACTTTTTCTTCAATAGTCGGCCGCTCCAATTCTTCGATGGGAACGGCCCCTAGTGTGTCAGACTCTCTTGAAGATGCCAGCTTCGCCAGAGCGTCGGCATTTGCATTTTCGGTTCGTGGTATCTGAAGTATCTCGTAGTTTTTGAACTTAACGAGTTCTTCCTTTACCTTCCTTAAGTACGCTCCCATTTTCTCGCCGCGCATTTGATATTTTTCTTTTACTTGCCCGACGATTAATTGAGAATCGCTGAAGACGCTGAGCCTTTCGATCTTTAGGTGGCTGGCCAATCTTAATCATGCAATTAGCGCTTCGTATTCCGCCTCATTGTTCGACGCCTTGAATTTAAATCGAACTGCCGAGGTAATCTTGTGACCTTCCGGGTTGATTAACAAGACGCCGGCTCCTGGCCCGCTTTCGCTCGACGCTCCATCCACGTAGAGCTTCCATTCCGTAGTCTCGACTCCTTCAGGCGTGGTGGGAGTTAGCCTATGGGAGAACTCGGCTAAGAAATCTGCCAACGCTTGGCCCTTGATCGCGGTTCTTGGCACATATTTTATGTCGAACTGGCTTAGTTCTACCGACCACTTGAGGAGTCGACCGGAAGTTTCAGGCTTTTACAAAGCCTGTCTCAACGGGTGGTTTGTAAGAACCCGTATGGTGTGAGATTGGAAGTAGTGCCGAAGCTTTCTCAAAGCTACCATCAGAGCGAGGGCTAAGCGCTCCATTTCGCTGTACCTTGATTCGGCGTCGATGAGCCTCTTACTCACATAGTAGATTGGCAATTGCACCCTTTCTTCCTCCTTTATCAGTACGGAACTTACGGCGTGTTGGGATAAAGAAAGATATAGGCTAAGCTCTTCGTCGAGGTTTGGTTTTGACAGAATTGGGGTCTGCCCAAATGTTCCTTCAATCCTCGGAAGGCCTCTTCACATTGCGGTGTCCACTCAAAACGCCTGCTTCCTTTCAAAGCGTCGAAGAAAGGGATGCATTTGTCTGTTGCCTTTGATATAAACCTGTTTAGGGCGGCGACACATCCTGTCAACCTTTGTACCTCCTTTGGCTTGGTTGGGGATCGCATATCCTGCAAGGCTTTAATTTTCTCCGGGTTAGCTTCTATCCCTCGGTTGCTGACCATAAAGCCGAGGAATTTTCCCGACCCAACTCCAAAGGCACATTTCTGGGGATTTAGTTTCATGTGGTATTTTCTCAATACACCAAACATCTCACCCAGATGGTCGACGTGCTGACTGGCCCTAGCGCTTTTCACAAGCATTTCGTCGACGTATACTTCCATGGTTTTGCCGAGCTGTCGAGCGAACATTTTATTCACAAGCCGTTGGTAGGTAGCCCCTGCATTTTTCAGGCCAAATGGCATCACCTTGTAGCAGTAGAGGCCCCTGTCGGTTATGAAGGACGTGTGCTCCTCGACGACTGGATGCATGTGGATCTAGTTATATCCGGAGTAGGCATCTATAAAACTCAACATCTCATGTCCTGCCGTGGCGTCGACCATTTGGTCTATCCATGGGAGTGGAAAGGCTTTGTTGAGATCGTTGAAGTCGACACATGTTCTCCAGTCCCCGTTGGGCTTAACTACCAGAATTGGGTTCGAGACCCAACGTGGGTAATGGGCCTCCCTGATGAACCCATTATTGATTAGTTTGTCGACCTCTTCTTTTAGCGCTTCATATCTCTCGGGATTCATTGGTCGACGCTTCTGGCGCTTAGGAGGATATGAGGGGTCGACATTCAGGGAGTGGCATATAACATTGGCGTCGATCCCTTCCATGTCGGCGTGATTCCAGGCGAAGACATCCAAGTTTTTCCTGAGGAAGTTCTCGATCTCAACCTTAAGTGATGAGGCTAAATCCGAGCCTATTTTCAGTACTTTGGTGGACTCGTCTTTATCAACTTGGATTTTCACCAATTGCTCGATGGGTTGAGACCATGTGACCTCTTCTTGAACCCTGGGGTCTATGTCCTCGACGGGGTTCTGGTAAACCATCCTAGCCTCATGTCTCCCTGGCTGGTCATATCCGCGCAGGGCATCGAAGTATGCAACCCTAGCTTTGTACTGGTTGCTCTTAATCTCGCCTACGCCACTTGGGGTAGGGAACATGACCTTTTGGTGGTAGACGGAAGTTATGGCCCTTAGCGCCTGAAGGGTCGGGCTTCCGATCACGGCGTTGTATTGGGAGCCTCCTCTTATTACCACAAAGTTGGCCATTGTAGTAGCTTGTCGGGGTTTTTCTCCGGCGGTTATAGGCAACCGGATGGTCCCCTGAGGGATGACGGAGTCCCCGGTGAAACCATATAGCGGCCTGGAGGTCTTTTCCAACTGCTCCTTTTGGATTCCCATTTTCTCCAAGCAGTTGGAGTATAGGAGGTCCACCGAGCTCCCATTGTCTACCAGGATTCGGCACACGGTGTGGTTCCCTATCATGGCTTCCACCACCAATGCGTCGTTGTGAGGGAAGTGAACTCCGATGGCATCGTCCTCGTTAAAGGCCACGTCGGTGTGGCTGTACCTTAGGGTTTTTGCAGCGGAGACGCTCCAGAATCGCTCCTGGTAAACCCCCCTGGCCTCGTGGGTGTAGTCCTTCTGAGACCTCCTTAAGTCTCCTCCTATGTAGGGGCCGCCGAGGACAGTTCGTATGACGCCGACAGGTTCACGATCCTCTGGGCGCTGGTTCTCCTCTCGGCGTCGATCCTCATTTTGCCCGCCGTGGCCGTCGTTTCGAGGTCTTCGTTTGGCCCTGAACTCTTGCAACCTTCCCTCTCGGATTACTCTTTCAATTTCGTCCTTGAGGTCGGCACAATCGTTGGTGTGGTGGCCGACATCGCCGTGGAACCTACAGAATTTCTTTTGATTCCTCCGACTGGGATCCGTTTTCATCGGTTCTGGTCAGCGCAGCAGGTTTCCTCGGCCGACCTGGTTAAAAACCTCCTCGACTCTTACTGTCAGTTCATGGTAAGAATCGTACCTTTGAAATAGCCGAGGCTTGCGGCTCTCTTCTTGCCTTGGCTTCTAGAGCGCTCGTCGTTGCGGCAGGCTGCTTGTCTCCGCTTCCTCCACCTCGATGCTTCTTCACGTCTTGTTTCACGGGCGTCGACCCTTACTCAATTCCTTTATTCTTGTTGGACCTATGCTCGGGGTCGTTTGCGTCCGCCTCTTCGGCGTTGATGTACCCCTGCACTCGCGCTAGAAATTCCCTGTAGCTGGACGGAGGTTTCCGGTTCAGCTCTCTTTTGAAGGGGGTAATTTTCTTCATGCTAGATAAGGCCCCCATCAAGGCCTCTCTGTCTGTTATATCCGTCATGGCGGCGACCACTTCGTCATATCTCGCGAGCCATTCTTTTAATGACTCGTTCGGCTTTTGGTATATTGCCATCAGATTTTGCTTTGGGGGGACGTACTTTTTAACTCCTATGAATTGGAGAGAAAACGCTTCCTTCAACTCATCCCAGCTCGAGATAGAGTTTGGTGTCAGCGTCCGGAACCATCTTCGGGCAGAATCCGTCAAATGGTTTCGAAAGGCTCGGCACATGATCTCCTCAGCGTACCCGTGTAAGAGTATGTGCCCTGTGTACATCTCCAAATGGTCGTCGGGATCACCTCGGCCATCATATAGTGGGATCAACGGTGACCTATATTTATCGGGGAGAGGGGGCGCCATTATCTCTTCAGTAAACGGATGGTCATGTGTGCGGCTGGGTGTGATGTCGACGTTTACCACCTCAGCCACTCGCCCCATGTTCTTTTTTAGACCTGCCACGTCCCCCGTCAGTTTTGCTCCAGGCTGGCCGTACGTTCCATGATGGCGCGTGCTTCTTCTGTTGAAATGGCCGAGCCAGCTACTCTCGACGCCTCTGCCCTCAGAGCGTTGGGTTCGCCCCTGGCCTGGCCACCCGCCTGTACTGATCCCGAGTCTCCTAGCGGGTTTCCTCCTGGATTCTGGGGTAATACCTCGGGATTTCCCGGACCCCTCGGTGCCCGGTCCTCGGGAGCTCGGAGTCCGGCTGCCAGAGGATTGGGAAGGCCGAGGCCTATGAGGGCCCCGGTGATTCTCACTATCCCCGGTTTCTTCTTGGATGCGTGGGTGGTCCCCGGGGTTCGGGTTTCCAGGCATGGCAGGTTCATGCAGCCTCGGGGCGTCTTCTAACGGCAGCATAGAGTTCCTCCCGTCCAAGCGCTCAACCACGGTCATCAGCCCACGCACCAGCTCAGTTAGAGTGGTCAGTTGGGCCTGCATCTGCACAGGATCCAGCCGCGGCGCGTCTGGGGGTGGGACTTCATCTCCGACCGGGCGTAGATCTCCTTCCATCCCGCTATTCCCTGGATGGATGGCGGTTCCGTCCGTCTCTCTTAGAGGCGCGCTTGCTAACTATGTTGTTAGGGGTCGAACGTTTTCGGTCCCCAATGGAGTCGCCAGTTGTTGACGGTGGTTTCTCGTCAACAAAAACCGGCCGGGTTACCTCTTGGTTTCCCTTTGGAGTACCGGCTATGTGTTGAATATGTATGAAAGTTTATTATTTTTTGGATTTGCATAAATAAAGAAGACACGAAATTTTATAGTGGTTCACCCTGTAAAATTAGAGCTACCTCCACTGTGGTTGTATATTTCTTTTTGAGGGGATTACAATTTACACTAATTGTTATCTCTCACTCTCTTCTTTCTCTGCTTGGATCTCAACCTCTTTCTCATAGGGGGTCACCCTTCTTTTATACTGGGCTTTCTTCACTGGGTGGGTTTCCCTCCTAGGGTACTCAAGTGCTCTCCCTTTTTAGGCCCAGACGTAGCCCATCAATCAACACTGTTCACTCAGCCAATTAGTCTTCTATTACGGCTCTGTGAACCCTTGTAACACTCTCTTGTCCCCTGTGGGGCGGTTTAAGAGCTTGCCATTAATGCCTACTGACGTCCCCCACCTTTGTACGCAACTTGCCACGATCTCTGGAGAACGTACGTTCCCCTCGTCGCCAGCGATGCCGCTTAACCCAATCGTCCTCCTTGGTGGTCGATTCTGCGGTCGAGGGATCTTTTGTGTCTTACTCTCGACGGCACGATCGGTCGACGCCAGAAGGAATCGTCGCCCGGAGTTGGGCTTCGTGCTTGGGCTCTTTATAGCTGTACACGTCGAGCGTTGTTGCTTGGTGGGGAGTAGTTAAGGCCACGTGTCGCACTATCGCTTGTCCAGGTGTCCGGCACATTTTTCCACACAACACGTTTGATAAATATTTTAATTGAGAAATTCAGTTTTGGTGACACGTGTGATTATAGATAGAGTTTACAACACCATACTAGTTGTATTACTCATCAAAATTTTTTGGAAGAAAGTAGTAGTAGTCACAAATCACACAGCTGTAAATGAAAAAATTACTCATGTATAATATTATTATCAAGCAAGATAAATAAATCTTCCAAAAAAATACAGAAACAAATAAATTACTGTACTGGCACTATAGTGATCTTCAAGAATTTCCAAACCATACCTACCTTTTTACTATATCCAACTAATATTATTCTAAAGTGAACATCACACGATATAGTTTTCTCAAGTCCATCAAATTTCTGGTATGCCCCTTTACGGATTTTTTTTTTTTTTTTAAAGAAATGTAAAGGTGCACCAAGGGGCAAGGAGAAAGAATTTCACAGAAGGTTTTTTTTTTTTGGCATAAAATAAAAAACCATCAAAGACTTTTTTTTTTCTTTTTCCTCATTAATATTGGTATAACACAACATGCGTTTATATTTTTCCAACTCAAAGTTGTCACCTTCGGTTTTCCTGAAAATATCTGATTGCAAATATGTGCATATGTAAACACAACTAAGATATTCACACTAAATTAATTTCCACTCACTTGTTACTTGCCCATGAGAAATGAACAACATAGTTAGTTTTACACTGCAGATTTGGAAAGCTGCAAGCTTCCAAAAGAATAGATCATATGCGACTTCTGATGATACATTACCTCTAAAGATTACGCGTGCTTTTGACACGATCAGTCAGACTCATCACAATACAAAGTCCAAAAACGAAAAAAAAAGGTATTTTTTTTCTCGAGTGACAACATCCTTTTATTAGCTCTGTTTGTTCTTTTCTTGACATTCATTCAAACAACTCAGACTTGTGTGACACAGATACCCTTCTTTAGGTTCATTTTCGTCCACTATGCACGGCTTTAGTTAGTCTAGTATCTAGTCTAGGACTCTAGGGATATCTGTGGGCCTTTACACAATATCTGAGCCATTGACTTAATTGGTGATTAATAATATTAGAGGCTTACCAACTAATTAGTAATATGATTCTATTTTCATGATCTACTTTGTTGTTTTGTTTAAATTTTCTAGTTGGCTGCCAACTGAATTTGAAGAGCGCAAATTACTTTCCTTTCTTTCTTCTTTACTTTTGTTGGCTTGTGATAATTATTACCAAACCAAAAATAACAAAGAATTGCTGTTTCATTTACTTAATTTCATGAAAGCTTGTTTATCTTTTGTTGTGGTGATGATTTTGTTGTGGTGATGATTATGTTGTGAGTTGAGTGTTCTCGAATTATTGCTGTCAGCGTATGTGCGTGTGTTTACCTGTAATAATTTGTACAAGTTTTGCATGTGTGTTAAAAGTTTCATCATATTTTATGGTGAATATATATAGACGGTATAAGTTTTGATTGTATGTCCAATCCATTAGAGTTGGTTTTTTACGGTGTTGTAAATGGTTTTTGTAATATGGGTCTCTGGGTGATCTTGATCGTAGTTATCCATCTAATAAAACTATCAAAAGAGTCATTTGTGTGCTTGATACTTTATATATCCTTCTAGTTTCGTATAGTTAGAATTTGGTACAAATTCCTTCCTCAAATGCGTCATCCCTTATGCTTGTCTATTAAAATCATTTTCATTTTGATTTGTGTAGTCCCCCATTTTGAGTCAAGTAAAAGAAGACATTATGATAATGTTGCTCTGCATTAGCATAAACAGAGAGAGAGAGAAGCAATCAAAAATCCTTGTCATGACCTTAACCTTATTTAACAAAGGGGAGAAAAGAACACCAAACTTTACACTTGAAATTTTTTTACCATCATACTTACATGATTGAAACTTGGTAAACAAAATTGGCCTTATAGTTGCAACTAGGCTAAAAACAACATTTTACTCTAAAAGGTATGTACGTATACATAAAAAAATAATAAAAACAAAAAGACCAAAAGAACAAAAACAAATCGTCTATGATGGGGATGCTGAAAAGTATCTAACAAGAACAGTAGAACTCTCATTCCTACTTTCCTAATACTTGAACAAATCTCATTCCTAAACTAAAAGTTGTTCTTCTGTAGCAAAGAATTCGCGACACTATTCTCTACAACGTAACTGGCAATATCAACATAATGGTCCCGTTCATTTCGCTAATTCGAGTTTAGAATTCGAGTTTTGCTACAGTAAAAAGTTCTCACAAACAATTACATCTAACTTTTTTGCTATAGTAAAAAGCTCTCACAAACAATTACATCTAACTTTTTTGCTACAGTAAAAAGCTCTCACATAAAATCACATCTCAACTCGAATTAAAAACTCGAATCAGCGAACTAAACAGGCCCAATGTCATTTTCCCAAAAACAAATAGAGTAATATTTCCATTGGCCTTGGTTAATCTGATAAAGAGTTGTAATGTTTCACTTTCTCGCACTGGTAACGGGCCTGGCTTTGACATCAGTTTCCTGCATCCAAAAGATTCAACATTATAAAACAACTCCACACCTCAATCATATTTACCCTGTTTCAGTTTTTTATTTGGACGAAAGATTGTTTGAAGCAATAAATAAACCATCTATTTACTCTAGAGCCAAAATAATAATAATAATAATAATACTAATAAAAGTTGTACCAGCGGCGAGTGCAGAAAAATATGGGTCTTTGCTGTCGCTGTATTGTCGTTTTTTGCACCTTTACTCCAGTCGTAACACACCTACAGAAGAGTTGGGAAACAAAAAATTTCAGTTTTCAGCAAATAAAATCTTCCTGCTACTCAGTGTCAGAACAAAAGCAGAATAATAGTGAGATAAAAACTTGTCCATGTTTCTCAATTCTTGTAGGTTTTCTTCATGCATTTACAACAAATGAGCCATAAATAAATTGCATAACATAAATAACAAGCATCCACTAAGAGTTCTCAAGCATATCAAGAGTGAAGGGTAACCTGGGTAGATTAGTTCCAGCACCTTATTTGTATGCTTTAACCATTTTCTTATTTATTTTCTAATGCGAAATAAATCCAAAGGGAGAGAGAGTCAAAGGTAAGGGAAAGAATTTATTGTGCAACTTTAAACTCACCGAATACGCAAATATTGAACCGTCGTTGTTGAAGGTGCTGCAAGTTATCGGTTGATAGCACCTTTGCATGCCCTGAAACATAAATCGATCTTGTTAACGCAGGAAACTTTCGAGCTATTCCTACATGATTCAAAGTTAAAGCTGTTTATGTGATGCATGAGAATTTGAGCTTTCTACGATACACTAAGAAGAATTTCAGAATTCTTTCATTGAATAAAATCGGTAATACATCCAAATATATATACAAAACATCTAACAAAGGAAATAACTAACTTAAATCTTTCCTAAAAATCAGGAAACAGAATCATGAGAGGATCACAACTAATCTCTCCTTTATTCCTAAAATACTTTCCTAAAATAAATTTCTTAACTTTGACTTCTGAATATTCAACACTCCCCCTCAAGCTGGAGAGTATATATCATATAATCCCAGCTTGCAAATTAAGTCTTCAAAGTTAGGTCGAGGTAGAACTTTGGTGAGGATGTCTGCTGTTTGTTGCCTGGTAGGAATGTAGTTCAACGTAACAGTTTCACTAGTCACCTTCTCTGTGATGAAGTGTCTGTCAATTTCAACGTGCTTAGTCCTGTCATGATGCACGGGTTTCTTTGCTATGCTGATAGCTGCCTAATTATCACACATCATCAGAATAGGAGATGAACTCATTAGTCCCAGTTCACTAAGAACCCTTTTTATCCAAATCCCTTCACAAATTCCTTGTGCTAGTACCCTGTACTCAGCTTCTGCACTACTCCTGGCTACCACTGATTGCTTCTTGCTCCTCCAGGTAACAAGATTACCCCAGACAAAAGAACAATACCCAGAAGTTGACTGCCGGTCAATGATGTTTCCTGCCCAATCAGCATCTGAATACACTTCAGTGTCACGATTCTCTGTCTTTCTAAAGAATATGCCTTTCCCTGGTGTCATCTTCAAATATCTAAGAATCTTGTAGATTGCTTCCATGTGTTCCTCTGTAGGACTGTGCATGAATTAACTTACAACACTCACTGCAAAGCCAATATCTGGCCGAGTGTGTAAAAGATAAATCAGGCGCCCAACAAGTCGCTGATATCTCCCTCTGTCTACAGGTGCACTTTCTTTCTCGGTACCAAGTTTATTTTGGCTGTCCATAGGAGTATCAACTAGTTTGCATCCAAGCATACCAGTCTCCTTAAGAAGGTCTAAAATATATTTCCTTTGAGAAACAACAATGCCCTTCCTTGATCTCGCCACTTCCATTCCAAGGAAATATTTAAGATTTCCAAGATCTTTAACTTCAAATTCTTCTGACAAATACCTCTTCAAATTTTGTAATTCCTCCACATCATTCCCAGATAGAATAATATCATCGACATAGACTATCAATATAACAATTTTTCCAGTGTGAGATTTCTTGACAAACAGAGTATGATTAGCCTGACCCTGTATGTAGCCAAGTTTCAAAACAGCCTTTGTAAATCTGTCAAACCAGGCTCGAGGAGATTGTTTAAGGCCGTACAAGGACTTCTTGAGTTTGCAAACCTGAATTTTTTTCATACTTCCTTCAAAACCAGGGGGAATTTCCATGTAGACTTCCTCTTCAAGGTCACCATTTAGAAAAGCATTTTTAATGTCCAGTTGTTGCAAGCACCAATCTTGGTTGACAGCCAATGAGAGAAGAATTCTGATAGTGTTAAGCTTTGCGACAGGAGCAAACGTTTCTTGATAGTCTATCCCATAGGATTGTGTAAATCCTCTAGCTACCAACCGCACCTTGAATCTCTCAACTGATCCATCTGCTTTGTACTTTATGGTGAAAATCCACTTGCACCCCACGGGCCTTTTTCCAGCTGGCAAATCAGTAATAGTCCATGTTCCATTCTTCTCAAGTGCATCAATCTCATCTTGTACTGCCTTCTTCCACTCTGAATTTTGTAATACCTCTTGTATTGTCTTGAGAACCTGAATATCATCAAGAGAAGTAGCAAATGCTTTGTAAGATGATGATAACCCTTTATAAGTAACATAATTCCCAATTGGATGACCTGTACATCTCCTAACACCCTTCCTTAATGCAATTGGCATGGTGGAGTCATCAATGCTGGGACTTGACACATCTCCAGCCCTATCCGTACCTATGTTTTCTTCAGGTGGACCTGAAATTGAGTCAATATATTGGCCACAAGCTGGCTGTGATCCGTGCTCTAGCTCCTGTCTTTTCTTCCTCCTTATGTAGACTTGAAGATTCTCATTAGCAAGTTGTGGAGCCACAGTTTGAACAGGCACGGGAGACTGGATAGGCACGGGAGAAGAAGAATTTGTGGGCTGGATTGATGATTGAACAGGCACGGGTGTAGACTCAAGAAGGGACTCCCAAACTTGATGTTCATTCATACTCTCCCCCTGAACATAAGATTTGGGATAGAAGAACACATGTTCAAAGAAAGAGACATCCATGGTGGTGTAAAATCTTTTGTTGGTTGGAGAATAACAATTGTTCCCTTTTTGAGTTGGAGAGCACCCTCGAAAAATGCACTTATTAGCTCTAGGATCAAATTTGCTACGGTTTTGAGGATAGACATGAACAAATGCCGTGCAACAAATACCTTGAGTGGTAAATCAGATGAAGTTGCACGAGTGTGAGTTAAATTTTTCAGAAGGAGCTAACGTGGAGATTGGAAAGTAAGGACTCTAGATGGCATACGATTAATCAAATAGGTGGCTGTAAGAATGGCTTCCCCCAAGAAAAAATTTGGAACGTTAAAGGAAAACATAAGACACCGGGCAACCTCTAAGAGATGTCTATTCTTGCGTTCAACCACCCCATTTTGTTGAGGGGTGTCAACACAAGAACTTATGTGGATAATCCCGTGGTTCTGAAGGTAGTTATTGAGACTACTAGTGAAGTATTCCCTAGCATTGTCTAACTTGAGTACCTGAATTCTAGAGTTGAATTGATTTTGAACCATAAGATTGAAGGTTTGAAAAATTTGCCCGACCTCTGATTTTTCTTTCATAAGGAAAACCCAAGTTACCCGTGTATGGTCATCAACGAATGTCACAAACCATCGAGTACCTGAAACATTTTTTATTCGTGAGGGACCCCACACATCACTATGGATCAAAGAAAACGCAGTTGAAGGTTTGTATGGAATTTGAGGATATACTGTTCGAGTATGCTTTGCAATCTGACAAATTTCACAATGAAAAGATGCTGGATTTTTATTGATAAATAGTTTGGGAAACAATTTTGCAAGATACACAAAGCTAGGATGACCAAGACGATAGTGTAACAATATAATTTCACTATCTTTATTGACATTAGAATTGGACACATAATTAACAGACTCTGAGACTGGACACAACTTGCTTGAGAAACTTTGGTTTGAGGATCGGCCACATGAGAGGAGATAGAGCCCGGAGCACAGTTCAGCACTGCCAAACATCTTCCCCGATTTCAAGTCCTGAAAAACACACAAGTTTGGATAAAATTTAGTAACACATTGAAGGTCACTAGCCAATTTGCTAATGGATAAAAGATTACAATCCAAGTTTGGAACATGGAGGACAGAGGCGAGATACAACTCTTTAGTGAGTTTGATAGAACCTGTCCCAGCAATTTTTGAATTTGAACCATCAGCAATATGGACGGACGAGTGACCACTACTTGGCTTGTAAGTTTGGAGAAGTGTAGCATCCCCTGTCATGTGATCAGAGGCACCTGTGTCGACTATCCATGGCCTCATTCCTCCTCTGTTAGCGGTGAAGGCTGTATGTGAATCCGTTTGTGCAACCAAACCAGTCCTAGTAGTGCTACCACTGCCCACTTGACTCAACAGTTTCTACAGTACATCCATATGTTCTTTACTGAATGGGCTAGGCTCGGGAACAGGTGCAAAGTCAGAGTGGGAAGCTACATGTGCTTTGCTGTCTCTATCAAACCGTGGCTTTGGTTTCCAATCAGCTGGTTTGCCATGGAGCTTCCAGCAAGTCGCCTTGAGATGGCCTAGTTTCTTACAGTAATCACACCAAGGCCTTTCCCGTTTCTGACAATCTCCACCACTATTTGAATGATCGGACAGCAAGGGCTGATGCATCCAATGTTGAGGCAGGTTGTTCCTTAGACCCCATCATCACTTTCTTTCTACTTTCTTCACGCCTAACCTCTAAGAAAGTCTCCCTGAGACTAGGCAGTGGTTTAGTGCCCATAATTCGACCTCAAACATCATCCAATTCCCTGTTAAGTCCCGAGAAAAACTTGAACAGCCTCTTTTGTTCCACAATCTACTTGTACGTTGCTGCATCTTCTGGACATTTCCATGAGTGAGTCTCAAATAAGTCCAGTTGCTGCCAATACCGTGTGAGTGTATTGTAATACTGGGTAACAGACTGCTCTCCTTGGCGGAAATCATGAAGTGTGGATTCAACCTGAAACAGCTCTAAAGTATTTTCAGAGCTGGAGTAAGTCTCTTTAGCTGCATCCCAGATTTCTTTTGCAGTCCCAAACAGCAAGAAATTTTCACCTATGTCATTGTTCATGGAATTGATAAGCCATGACATGATCATACTATTTTCAATCCTCCACTTTCTGAAACCTGGATCTGTAGCCTTTGGCATGGCTGCTGCTCCTGTGAGATACTCATCCTTTCCCTTTCCACAAATGAACAGAAACACAGATTGTGACCACTGCAAATAATTATGGCCATTTAATTTGTGTCCTGTGATGAGAATAGGAGAAGACTCACTGCCACCAAGGTTTGGAATTTCAGAACTACCCCCTGATTCGGGTGCTGTGATGCTGGACGTTTATGATGTGGCCATACCGTATTTTGTCATGCTCCAAATATCGCGAAGGAGAAGATGAGGGACACGTGAGGGGGAGAAGCGAATAACGTTGCTGGAAACAGATAAGAAGTAGGCCTGGAAATGGCTGGAGAAAGATGACCTGAAAAACGGAGAAGAGAAGGCCATAGAGAATCAGCCTAAGAACAGAACAGAGATGGCCAGAGAGGATTATGGCCAGGGAGAGATGGCCGGAATTGATGACGGCCAGAGAGAGAGAGAGTCGACCTGAAGAGAGAGAGGCAGCCTGAAGGGATTAGGGTTCAGAGAACTCGCTCTGATACCATGAAGAATTTCAGAATTCTTTCATTGAATAAAATCGGTAATACATCCAAATATATATACAAAACGTCTAACAAAGGAAATAACTAACTAACTTAAATCTTTCCTAAAAATCAGGAAACAGAATTATGAGATTGGATCACAACTAATCTCTCCTTTATTCCTAAAATACTTTCCTAAAATAAATTTCCTAACTTTGACTTCTGAATATTCAACACACTTTCATTTTCATATACCTTCAATTTTGTT
This sequence comes from Morus notabilis, assembly GCF_000414095.1. Classification (NCBI taxonomy): domain Eukaryota; kingdom Viridiplantae; phylum Streptophyta; class Magnoliopsida; order Rosales; family Moraceae; genus Morus; species Morus notabilis. Next base: position 48,794 of record NW_010361268.1, on the reverse strand, counting down.
TTGTTTTCCTTAGACCAGAAATTAAAAGCACCATCAGAGCCTGCAGTTGCAAATGTCTTATAGACCTGCAAAAGAAAACAGTTAAATATATTGTTCGTTATGGTTAGATAAAATTTGAAAAAACAGAAATCAACCCTATAGAAACTAAGTACACAATAAATTCAATGAACGAAGAGGTCAATAAATCTCAAGTATGGATGGATAATGCCCTACCCTGATCAATTTTTTTATTAAAAAAAAAAAGAAAAGAACTGTGACAAAATGCCAGTTCTTTTTTCTGTTCATGGGATGGGTAATACACCGGTTTTGTTTTATTCTATGCACCAATTCTATTTACAAACTAGGTTAAGAGACTAATAATCAAACAAATATGAAAGAAGATAGAAATCTAACGGGTAATGGCATCGTCGAACTCTTACAGGATGGAAGTTTATTGAATTGACTGAGTATATTTTGTTGGCTTCATCTCTGTGACATTTGAAAGTAAAGTTTTTACTTTCCAGCAAGTCATTGATATGATGTACAGCAACTCTTCCTTCCAGTGAGCCAACCTAGATATGAAAATAAAATATATGTCATTGGGTTATCCAACTGAAAAGGAACAACTTAAGAAACAATACATGAAATTTAAAATTGAAATAGAACTTGGAAAATGATTTAGGTCTCATTGGACAGGAAAAGTTAGATAAATACCAAGAAACCCAGCTTGTCAGGAAAGACAGCAACACGTCTCGTCTGAAACTTAAGGGGTGAGGTGATTCTCTTGAACTCAGTCTGTTGGCATGTTAAGAAAAAAAAAAATCATTAGAGCAGAAATATACAGGACAGAAAAACGAACAAAAGACTATCAGTAATTAAAAACATCCTAAGAATTTGATTTAGGGGCCAAGTTAAGAGTTTCATATTCCAGCCCAATATTATTACCAATGTCATAAAACTCACCATCCTAATGCTTATACATTATGCTGATTTTATTACTATTTTTATATTTATTTTTTCAGTCAATTCCTCACTTGAAAGTCCTGTAATTGGGGGCTTTCCAAAACATTAACTTATGCTAAAAAATAGTACATATAGTCCGAAATCAAAGCTACTGATAATTGCATACGCATAAAAGCACATGCTATTCCTATCTGATTCACAGTAAAAGATGTCCATGTGATACACCATGAGGGCAATACTAGGACCATATTCTCATTTATTAACTGGAATGGAAGTGATTGAATATCATTACCTGCGGGTTTTTCAAGTAAAAAACTATAAGATTTCTATCTGCAGTCCCCACAACTATTACAGGATGCCTCACTGACATTGCATAGCACCGGTCGGGAAGTTGCTGAGTATGCACCGGATTTGCCTGCCTCGTATCCCAGTATCTATAACATGATGATTTGTAGCCAAATAATTACAAATGCTTCGAACATAAGAAGAAGAAAAACATAAACTTAACTCTTGAGCAATGCCAATGAAGGAGTTGTATGTGTTCTTACTTTAAGGTCTTGTCCCAGCTTCCCGTGAGTAAGAGGTTCATCTCCGGAATCCAAGCAAGATCTTTAATGGGCGCGTCATGCGTGGCCACAGTGGTTGGTTGAGCACCAGACAGCAAAGGCCACATCTTGACTTGGTTGTCGCAGCCGCTGGAGAAGACGGTTGTCCCATCTTCCTTCCATGTCGAACACAGGACCGGTCGGTCATGAGATATTGAAACCTTGGCCGTACTGCTCATTGTAGTGCCGCTTTTGTTTATCTCCCAGCACCTTACTTAATTGTCCCATGATGTTGCCACCAGGTAATTGGCCTTTGGACTGAAACTCAGGCTTGAGACTGAGTCGCTAGGAGGTTGAACCACCTAGAGAAAGGAGGGGGGAGAAAAAAAAAAAGAGGTTCACTTTTTTGCCTAGTGTCATAACTGCAAGACTGATTCATGGTAGTTGATAATTACAAAAATACCATTTTGGAAATATTGGAGCCACTGATCACATCGCATATTTCTCCAAAGCAGTCCATTTTGGAAATATTGGTCACTGTTATAATCGCATGTTGTGATGGGAAAACAATCTATTGGAACCACCTAAAATATTTAGGTATTTGAGTCCTGCAATGAGCCTGTGATCCAAACCTTTATTTGGAGACAAATCCACTCTAGATTTTTACTTTTTACTCTTTATTATATTCTTTTAGTTAAATAACTATATTATATTAATTAAAGGGTATTAAAAGAGGTAAAAGTTCATAACTATACACTAAGTTCCATAGAGCCCGATGCAATTTGAACTATACAAACAGCGCTGTCTCTAATGATAAGGTCCACTAAGATTCATGTCTAACGACATATAAAAAAACAACATAAACTGCCAAAATAAATTATGCGGAAAAAGGGGGAAATAAAAAATGACAATAAAGAAGAAAAACGACTACAAACTGAACTCAATAAAGAATGAAAAAGACCATCTGGAATAAACGACTAAAAACGACGTCAACTAGAAAAATAAACAAAAAATATATATAAAAAAAAGGCATCAAGTGAAAAAACAACAACAATAATTGAAAACGATATCAACCAGGACGGACAAGAAACGATATTAACTTCAAAAAAAAACAAAAGAGCAAAAAACTATTGAAAACTTATGAAAAAAAAAAGGAACTATAGACCAAAACAGAAGCGGATAAAAAAAAAAGACAAAAAAGTACAGACAAAAACAGAAATGGTGAAATGTAGGGGTGTAAATCGGCCGGGTAGGGTAGGGTTGAGCTGAAAAATTGAGCCTACCTGATCAGTGCGGGTTGAGAAAATTTTAGGCCGCGACACTCTCTTAAGTCTACAAATCCACAACCTTTCGGGTGACCTCAGGTAGGGTCGGGTTACTCAGGTTGGTGATCTCAATGACCACATGATCACTTTTTAGTCAATTAATCTGTGCTTGTTACAGAAGAAATCATTATCAAACAGAACATGTCTTTCCTTCAAGAGGGGGTCTAAATGCAAGGTGAACAATTAAAACACTCACTTTAAAATCAAACACTTCCAATATCAATAAAAAATGTCCTAATTCAACAACTATGGCATACAAGCATTTTTTACACAAACCGTGAATCCAAAACATAAATAAATTTAACAATTTAAATGCATAAAGTCTATAAACTTATGAAAGTAAGAATTTGAAGTGTTGGACATTATTTTACCTATTTTGAACATGTTCGGCCGGGTAGGGTTACCTCGGGTTCATATAACCCCACCCCGCGTCCCTACCCGCACAGTACGGGTTAGGCATAATTAAAACTGAAAATTAAATAAAAAATTAAAAACCCGTAATTTTCGAGTAGGGTCGGCTCGACTCGGCCGGGTTCGTCGGGTTCGGGGTGATTTTTTACAGCCCTAGTAAAATGACAAAAAAAAAGGACAAAAAAGAAAAAACGACACCAACCAAAGAACGACCATAAACGGCATTAAAAAGAACCATCAACTGGAAAACGAACGCAGAAAAAAAAAAAAAGATGAAAACTCAAAATAACTATAAACGACACTAATTGGAAAAAACAACAAAGCAATGAAAGGACAAATAAGGACATCAACTAAAGAACGACCAAGAGACGTCAACTAAAAACGACATGAAGAAGGAAACGACACGACTAAACTCCCACAGGAAATCACGTCGAATAAAGAACGTCTAAAACAGACGACAAATAAAAAAACGACATCAACCACTAAACGCCATGAACTGGGAGTCTGGACAAGAGAAATAGATATCAATTAACAACCAAGTCCCAACAAGCACGTCGAAACGCAGAACGGAATACTAAATTAACATTGTTGGCCACACTTTAAAAGAATAAAAAAGAAAGAAAGAAACAAAATTAACGATGAAGTTTGATTGTCAACCAAAGAAACGAAAACGAAAAGGGGAGAAATTAGTGAAAATGGAGAAGATAAAAGTACCTCGACGGCCTTGTTGGGGTTGGGATCTGGAGGCGGTGCGGTTCTCGAACTCACCATGCTGTGAAGAGAGAGAGAGAGAACAGGAGAGCTTGTCAAGTTCGGATTTCGAAAGAATGGAGGTAGAGAGGGAAAGAGAGAGATAGTGATTTTATGAAAGAATTTTTTATTGTAATAAAAAAATTAAATATGATTTTTTATGTATTATAAAATTAAATATGATTTTTTACGAGTGTAACGAGAAAACTCCCGAACGAAGCCTTTGACATATTAATAGACAGCGAGAGAGTGGGTTTAAGGACCCGCGCAGCTACAACCGGCGAGTAGGGTTAGGACCACGCTACGGTGACATGAGTTTTGCATTTCATTACCCCTTGAATTTACCGTATTTAACGATTTGGATACCGACTATTGTAATTTTAGTGAATAGCATCTAAATTTGAAAAATCATTCTAATTGTGGGCTTTATATATACAATAACCCTTAACTTATTCGGACATGCCAATTTGGATCCCAAATTTCGAATCCTGACAATCTTGATTATAAATATGAAAATTAAGGGAGAATTAAGTAAATGATAGATTTATTGTAAATAATTAAAGTAAATAGTATATTTTAAAATTATTTAAAGAAAATAAAAGTAAATTAAAAATTAACGTGGTATATTTTTTTTTACTAGTCTTAAATTGTAACGCCTTTTGAAATTAAACTTGTTTAATTATGATAATTGTGGTTTATTAGTGTGCCTAAATTGATTTTTTTAATTAATCATGAACTTTTAAATTTATTTTTAGTAATTACAGTTTCACCCCTCTTTACTTTTATTTGTCTTTCCTTATTATTTTCTTTTCCTCATTTTATTTTCCTTTTATTCTTTTCTTTTCTTTCTTTCTTTTCTTTTCCCTCCTCTCCCGTAACCCTCTCACTCACTCACACTCTCTCTTAGTCTCTCTCTCCCTCACCGAGCTCTCTCTCTCTCTCTCGCCCATCTATTCCTCTCTCTTTCTTTCAAGTTTTCCCTCCCTCTCAAGAACGTTCTTGAACCGGATTTGAAGAAAAACGGAGGTTTCTAAGAGGTTTTCAACATCAAAGCTTGGATCGAGATAAAACTCTTTGAAACTTACTTTAGATTTTCAGATTTAGCCTTATGGAACTCGTTTTAGTCTAGTTTGGTGATTTTTGGTTTAGATTTCATTTTCGAATGCATTTTGATGAAACCTTGATAAAAAAAAATGGGGGTTTTTGATTCTTTGGACCCTATTTGTTGATTTGAAACTGGATCTATGCATTTCTCTTAAAAATATGTCAAAATCGAACCTAAAAATTTCAGGATTTGGCTTTTTTTCACGCGGATCAGCCATGGCTGGCCTTGGAAATCCTCCCCACCGGTCGACCGGCCACCCCTCCACCGGCCGACCGGTGGAGTTACCCTCCTCTGTCACCAGTCGACCGGTTCCCACTGAGCCCGACCCTAAACAGCCCAAAAACCATGTTTTAACCACGAAATTCGATGTGGGATTGACCTAATCTCATTTGAGAACTTAAAATGAGTGGATTCGCCACATGAATCATTGTTTTTCCATTCGATTCTCCGGGATGAATCTCCATTGTCAAAGAATCATGATTTGAATTAAGAATTGTTTATGAACATTGATTTTGAACTATGGCACACTAATATGATACAATTGCATCTAATTAAACGAGAATGTTTGGTGAGAAAGATCAAACTCTAAATTGTTGATTTTGATGAAAAGCTAGTGGCACGATTGGGATTGGAGCCTCAAAGGCAAGCGGAGCTAGGGCTACGTGAAGATAGCTGCAGGTTTGACATCTGAAAGGTAGGATATTCTTGTCTATATCCTTGTTAGCCTTACTTTAAATGATTTTAGCCAATGAAAATGTTTTAGAACAAAACATGTTTAAAAAAAATGATTTCAAAGGAATAGCATGAGAATGCTATAAAGTTTTCCAATGATTTTGGAAATGAGATTTTAAAGAGTATCATTTCTTAAAATGAAATATCTTAATAAATGATACAACGCATGGTGGCCTCAGAGATCGGGATGTGGGAATCGCATCCTTAGGGGTAGGTCCCGAAACCCGTATGGATCCATTTCTTGTTTAGTGGAATTATGGCTCTGCACTTTTCATTAGATAGACATTTTTACCGCTTCTTGTTTAGTGGTATGATGAGCTGCACACTTTCATGATACAAACATTTTCTACTATGTGAGTATTTCCTTTTCTAAAAGGAGATGACCGGTTTCGGGTGTATATCTTCAGACCGTGAGTACCTTTATTTTAAATGCTTTATAAAATTATATCCTACTGAACCTTTCGCTTACCTTTCTTGTTTTCAAATGTATTAAACCCCTCCAGGCGACGCGAGGAGTAGTGCGGAGTAGGTAGCTACTACCGGTGACGTGGACTTGACCTTGGGAAGTGAAGAGTTATATTTTCTCTTATCTTTTATCACAAGGCATGTATAAAAGATTATGGATTGTAAACTTAAATATTGCTAGACTGTGATTGAGCATCTACTTTTGTTTATATTCATGTATGCTAAACACCTGTGGGGAATTCCTAACTTGATACCAGGGACGTGGTTTTAAACTAGTTTGGTAAAAATTCCACCACCCTTCTTGAAATTAAATTTTTCCTGAATGCAGGGGCTCGTTTGGAAATACCTGGATGTTTTGGGTTTGAGAAATTAAAATATTTGCAACGTTATTTGCTAATCACTCTCTTAAACAGGTTTAAGTTTCTAAACGAGCCTCCATGTTACTAACCCCGGTTTGGGGGCGTGACAAGACTTGGTATTAGAGCCTTTGGTTTAGAACCTTAGGGTTTGGAATTATGCATACATGAATGACATCAGGAAATCACTAAAACAGTCTAGCTTTCTTTTCAGATAAAAGAATGCCGCCGCATCGTAGAAACCCTAACCCACCGGCAATGCCGAATGACCAATTCATGGAAGCCATGTACGCCGCCTTCCAGGGGATGGCTACTAGAGCCTAAAATGAACGTTCTGTGGAGGACAGAAAACAGAACTACTTCTGTGAGTATAGGCGTAATTCAATTCCTGCATTTACTAGCGCGGGTGGACCCCCGGAAGCCAAGTATTGGTTCGAATCGGTGTCTAAGCATCTAAGTACCATGGGAGTACCGGATGAGTATTGGGTGGAGTTCGCAGCTTTTAAGTTTGAAGGTCCTGCAGGTGCATGGTGGAAGCATATCCGGCGAATGCATGATGTAGAGGGGATGACTTGGGAACAATTCGATGCGTTCTTTAATGAGCAATTCTTTCCCCAAAGTTATCGAGATGAAAAGGCCATGGAATTCATGGGCCTACAGCAAAGGGATATGACGGTGAGGGAATACGAAGCTAGATTCAATGAGCTATCCCGTTTTGCTCCTTCCTTGATTGAATCGGAGCGCATGAAGTGCCTAAAGTTCGAGAAATGTCTTAAAGGTGTGATCTGGAAATCAGTGGTAGCTTTAAGGCATCGAGTCTATAGTGACTTGGTTGCAGTAGCCATCTCTGTTGAACAAGAGCACATCACCTTTCTCTAGGATCGAGAAGCCTTAGGAAGAACTTTAGGAGGACCCCAAAGGAGTAACAGAAAAAGCCGTAATCAGGGGCAAGGTAGTGGGGGAATGCCTAGTGGAAGCAGTGGCTCTTCGGGGAGTGGGAAGAGTGGACCCTATAGCTTCAAATGCCACTATTGTGGGGAGCTAGGGCATATCAAGAGGAACTGTCCTCTTAAGGCCCAACAGGTGAACTAACAGACCTAGCAATCACCGCAGAATCAAAGGGGTATTGCTCCTAGTCAAGACCGACTTCCATAGTTCACGCCTTTCTATCAGCCCCAATTGCCTGCACAGATGCCAATTCCTCCTACACCGATCTTCCGTCCGCCGAACTACTCTTATTTCTGGCCACAGGCTTCCGTATCAGTACAGTCTACCTCACCGTAACAACAGTACAGGCTTGGAAACCAGAGACTTGGCAACAACGAGAGAGGAAAAGGGAAAGCACCGGGGCAGATGCATACCATGGCCGGGGGAAGTTCTGGAGCTCATGCCAAAAACTCAGTCGTTGAGGGTATGATACCTATCTCTCACTCTTTTGCACGAGTTTTGTTCGACACTGGTGCTACGCACTCTTTTGTTTCCACTTATTTTGTGAAAGTTTTGAGTTTGAAACCCAATGATCTAGAAATTTCAATGTTCATAAACTCTCCACTGGGGTGTGTGGAGGTGACTAGCATATGTAGGTCGTGTGTGATCACGATTGAAAGTGAGAAATTAAAGGCATATTTGATAATCCTTCCCATGAATCAGTTTGATGTAGTGCTTGGAATGGATTGGTTGTCAAGATATGAGGCGATTGTTGATTGCCACCATATGAGAGTTACCTTGACTACCGGTTCTGGAACGATAGTAACGTATCAGGGAGGTGTTAACCCGGTTACTGAAGAACGAGTATTGAGGCATAGTGTCGGAGGACGGCGGAATTTAGCTTGTTTCTCATTCCTTTCGGCATTATAGGGTGAATCCGGTATCGCCGGGGAGAATGTTGAGGTCCCCGTGGTCGATGAATATGTGGATGTATTCCCTGATGAGTTGCCTGGTTTACCGCCGACCGAGAGATCGAGTTTTGTATCAACTTACTTCCGGAAACGGCTCCGATTTCTATTGCTCTGTATCGAATGGCGCCTGCGGAGATGAAAAAGCTAAGGAAACAACTCGGAGAGTTGGCAGAAAAGGGATTCATTAGAAACAGCACTTCCCCGTGGGGTGCACCTATCTTGCTTGGAATGGATTGGTTGTCAAGATATGAGGCGATTGTTGATTGCCACCATATGAGAGTTACCTTGACTACCGGTTCTGGAACGATAGTAACGTATCAGGGAGGTGTTAACCCGGTTACTGAAGAACGAGTATTGAGGCATAGTGTCGGAGGACGGCGGAATTTAGCTTGTTTCTCATTCCTTTCGGCATTATAGGGTGAATCCGGTATCGCCGGGGAGAATGTTGAGGTCCCCGTGGTCGATGAATATGGGGATGTATTCTCTGATGAGTTGCCTGGTTTACCGCCTGACCGAGAGATCGAGTTTTGCATCAACTTACTTCCGGAAACGGCTCCGATTTCTATTGCTCTGTATCGAATGGCGCCTGCGGAGATGAAAAAGCTAAGGAAACAACTCGGAGAGTTGGCAGAAAAGGGATTCATTAGAAACAGCACTTCCCCGTGGGGTGCACCTATCTTGTTTGCAAAAAAGCACGACGGATCCCTTCGGTTGTGCATAGACTACCGTCAGTTGAAGATTAGGGAAGATGATATTCCAAAAACAGCTTTCCGAACTCGCTATGGGCATTATGAGTTCCTAGTAATGCCTTTTGGATTGACGAATGCTCCCGCCGCTTTTATGGATTTAATAAATCGAGTATTCCGCCAGTACTTAGACCAGTTTGTGATAGTCTTCATTTATGACATCCTGGTTTACTCAAAGACTTAGGAAGAGCATGAGCAACATCTGAGAATCGTTCTCCAGACTCTTCGAGAACACCAGTTTTATGCAAAGAAGGAGAAATGTGATTTCTGGTTGACAGAAGTCAAGTTCCTTGGACATGTTATATCTAGACAAGGAATCTCAGTGGATCCCGTAAAGATTGAAACGGTGTTACAATCGGAACGACCGAAGAACGTAGCCGAAATTTGAAGCTTCGTAGGACTTGCGGGGTATTATCGACGATTTCTAAATGATTTTTTTAGTATAGCTGCTCCAATGACTCGGTTGACTAAAAAGGAAGTCAGGTTTGAATGGGATGCCGATTGTGAACATGCATTCCGATAACTGAGGACTAGGCTAACCAGTGCACCGATTCTGACGATTCCTAATAGCGATGGGCCGTACGAGGTGTATTCTGATGCATCAAGATGAGGACTTGGGTGTATTCTAATGCAAAATGGACATGTTGTGGCCTATGTATCTCGACAACTGAAACCACATGAGTAGAACTACCCCACGCATGATCTAGAGTTAGCCGCAGTGATTTTTGCTCTCAAGATATGGAGATGTTGTTGGGAATGGTGTCCTATAAGCATAAGATGTAATAGGATATTTATTATTTATTTAATAAAAGAGTTTATTCATCATTTTATGTGTATATATTTGTGAATATTTTATGAATATCAATGAAAATTTCGTGATTATTTATGTGACCTTAAACATTATATATAAATGTTATATACGATAGGATAATATTTAAGGATAATAATCAAAAAGCAATGTTCATAATGAATTTACTTAAAGTTCGGAATCTTTAATTAAAACATTATTAATACATGTCATTCCCATTTAGAATGGAACGGTGTTATCCGCACTGTTAATATTGTGAGATATTGAATGAGTGTATTTCGCATAATGAGATTATGTGGAACAAAGGACACAGACACAATATGAATTTCTAATAATTTCTGTGTTAAGTATAGAAATTCTAATTGAGTCTACCAATAGTCATATATAGAATGATCTTAATCCTGAGTTCTTAACATACTCCTATTTATGGATTTGTGTCTTTTGATTTACTCGGTACG
>NW_010361268.1:37407-37825 GCF_000414095.1 Morus notabilis | reverse complement strand
ATTATAGGTCCATTAGTCCCCGCGTCGTCCTAGTAATTCTACCAAACACATAGGGCAAAATGGGCATTTTAGAATTACGGAATTCTAAAATTAAACACTCAAAAATAATTAATTAAGAATTAATTATTATTTAAATAATGTGATTATTTAAATTTGAATTTGAACACATCTCGATTTATCCATTTAAACTTATTTGATAAGTTGTTCAATTTAGAAAATCAAATTAATTTAAGTTTGACTTAAATTCGAATTTGAAATTGAAATAAAATTGGACTACAAGATAAAGGATGATTTTCTCTTCCTTCCCTATCCAGTATTGGCGCCACACACAGGGATAGGAATCCCTAGCATGGCCGGCCACAAGGGATAAGGGATAGAGGAGAATTTTGGTTCGAAATTCAAATTGGAGATAGAGATT
>NW_010361268.1:32216-37190 GCF_000414095.1 Morus notabilis | reverse complement strand
TTACAGAGCTCTAAACCTAATTATTACAACTTAAGTATATTTGTATAATTATCTCAATCCTGAAGTGAATACATAACTCGACTTAATTTCTCATGGTCTTTTATTCACCAATGAGATTAGTTCATAGTTTTTGAACAACATCTCGGCTATTGGGATCATGACATAATTGATTTGGAGTTGTGTGATTCACAGATATGGAATTCGTAAGCGATAATGTCACCTCATGCTTTATTGATGGGTGTGTGAATAAATAAACTAGGCCTGGTATTCAATGATGGTATTCATTGATTAAGACATCGTGACATGTGCGAGACATCTTACGAACATATGTCTTTCTTATTCACAGTCATATAAAGGAGTTGAGGAAACAATGACTGGAATGGTAAAACGGTAATTTTCTATACCATTCTAGTCACTGATATTTACGAAGGATAATAGTGCATTTATTCTGTGGACCGTGTGATAAATTGTATTAACACCATCAGAAAAATAGCGCATATGAATCGAGAGATTAGTCGGCATCGAACCTTTAGTGGAGTCGTACGATGTCGGAATTAAATACGTCGATAACTTATCGAGATAAATTAGTCGAGTATTGTAATTCCATAGCTTTGTTCATATGGGTCCATTCGGTCTCAAGGCTAGCTCTAATAAGTGGGAAAATTGAAACTGATGTTTTGTTACATAATTATGTTTAAATAAAATCATTATATTATTTTTTATTTATTTGATAATTGAAAAATAAAAGGAATGAATTTGAATTTTGAAATTAATGGTGATTAATTTAAAATTCAAAATAAAATTTGAACATCATTTTGTTTGGCAACTAAATGAGGGAGATAGTTGATTTTATTTTTGGAAAATTCAGAAATCCCTTGGCAAGTGGGAATTCGGATTTTGATCCAAAAATGAAGGGAAAATTTGAAAATCCCATCTAGGGTTAAGTTTTCGAATTTCATCCTATAAAGAGATAATATTGTAAACCCTAGGTAGGGCTTAGAAAAAATATCTCACTTATATTCTCTCCTCTAGGGTGGCCGGATTTTAGTATTGAAAATAGAAGGAAAATTTGTTTCCTTAGGTTTTTAAAAAAAGCCCACTCTCTTCTCCCAAATACTAAGAGTCATAGCCTTAAATAAACGAGTGGTTGTTGGTGTGTTCGTGTTCATAAATCAACGGTCTTGTTTCACGGCAATTCTCCATCTCAGAACGTGAGATAGTGAGACAAGATCCTTGCGGCCATATTTGATCCAATCGTCTTAAAGGTATGATTGTCATTTTATTCCTTTGTCCATAAATATATATCATGCATGAATCTATCGTTGTGATTTGTGTTTTAATTCAGAATTAAAAGGATATGTGAAAATTTTTGAAATTTCCGCCTACAAGTTTGTTGTTGTTTGAATGATTTTTCACTTAAAAATCACAACGTGATCCTACACGTCTGGCAGCCCAGATTCAGGAATTGGACCCCAAATGGGCCCGAGGGTTTCCGAAACCCTCATAATGCGTGTTGACGGACCCGAAAAAGTTCCAGACCCTAAAGATGGTGAAATCTGACCCGAAGATGAAGAACGAAACCAAAGAATGAAGAATTCAAGAATTGAAGACCCGTTGATGTAACGAAAGAAAATAATTATTGTAATTATTGTAATTATTTAATTATTCGATTTGGTTGTGATTTATAATTTCCATGGGACCCGGTCAAATCAATCTCAATAGCCGATTGCATATATTTATATTTTATGTTGATAATTATATATTATATGTCCATGCATATAACATGTCATATAGATATAATGTGCCTACTCATATGTTTTATAACATGCCATATATACACGCGCATTTATTATTATTTATTTTATTTATTATAAAAGGGTTTTAAAAAAATAAAAAAAAAATAAGAACCATGCTCTAAAATCGATTTAATATGATTAAATTGATTTAAGTTGCAAAATAATGTTACATGTGAAACTGAATTTAACAGTTAAATTTTGGAAGTTCACATATCCAAAAAATAAATTGTTTATTTTTCGATTTGAAAACCATGAGATGTTTTTCAAACAAAATACATATTTGCAAGATAATGAGTGGGAGAGGGTTGTATGACAATATGATCCACTGGTCTCCATCGTTAGTTCAATACCGTGAGATTCGAAAGGGGCTTCGCGGCGGTACCGATTCCGCACTCCCTACGGAAAGTGTCCTTTCGGATCAATAACAAGGTTGACTTCCTAGCAATAGGATTCAATGATGTATTTCTGATTTGACCTACCCTACGACAGCACTCCGGAGTTAAGTCTGTAGAATCTGAAATGATGGGTTACACTAATGAAAATATAATCAAATTGTTAATTATATTTTTGACCAAAATAACGGTAGTTGATAAATATGAAAATATGAGATATTTTGATTATATTAATTAATTGAGAAGGTCTCGGTTCAATTTGCAATATTTTGACCTACCCTACGGCGGCACTATATTCGTGGTAAATTAGATTACGTTGGCACCTAGAATTAAAACATGATTTATGTATTTTTCATGTGCATCATGCATCATATTTAATTGTGCCTAAATTCACATGTTTTGATATTCATGCATATAAATTGATTAGATGAATATTCTACTTATTTCCAGTAATATGTCAAATCCTAAAATGTCACTATATGAAACTGAAACACTGACTAAAGATAAGCTATGCAAAGTGGTAAAGTAACATAAACAACTTACATTCATGTGATGAATATAAGTTTGTCCCAAATGGAGGATTGTCCTCCTGTCCCTAATGAAACCACTGTAGCTAACTATTAGCTAGGGTTGAGCGTGGTAATTCATAAGAAGCCTGAAGGCATGGAGACAACTTATGAGATAATGCAGTCATCAGATACCGTATCTGAAAATCCATAAAACAAAAGGGTTGGCTAAATATTGTAAGGGCATGAGTAAAAGACAAAAGGAAAGTCGTTTCCACTAAAATAAAGGAATAGAATCAAGCAAATACGATTTGCTAGTTCTAAAAACATGTTTAGTAAAAAGGGTGATTCCTTATTCCTGAATAGTAGATTAAGGAGTTGCTACTCATGTTTGTTTTCTTTATTGAGTCTTAGTTCTTACAAAGAAATTGTTTCCCAAAATAAAGAAAGGAACTCAAGCAAATATGATTTGCTAGTTCTAAAAACATGTTTAGTAAAAGGGTGATTCTTTATCCTGAATAGTTGTTTCGGGAATAACGAATCATGTTTGTTTTCTTTATTAAGTTTTAGCCCTTAAATGGAAATTGTTTCCACCTAAACAAAGAAAAAGAATCAAAGTAAATAAGATTTACTAATTCTAGAAACATCTTTAGTAGAGGATGATTTCTCGTCCTGGATGTTTGATTCGGGAGCAACTACTCATGTTTTGGTTTTCTTTGCAAAATATTAGTTCTTACAAAGAACTTACCGTCAGGGACTACACGATGAAAGTGAGAATACCGCGAGGATATCGGCAAAAGCAGTGGGAGAAGTTAGACTTCAATTTTGGAAATACCTTGTTGTGAACAATGTTTATTTCCCTCCAAGCATAAAGAGAAATTTGATTTCTAATTCTAAATTATTTGAACAATTGCCTTTAATAATAATCTAGTCCACGTCTTTCGGAATTGTTCCGATATATGTTTTGGATATTTGGAAAATGATTTATACCGTTTTAAACCGATGCCTGGCTCACTGCAAAATGTTGAAATGTTCGAAAGTTGTCGAACCTAAGAATAAGAAGCAATTGTCCAGTTCAGAATCTTGAATGCTAAAATTAAAAGTTTTATAGAGTCTATTTTGTGAATAATTAAGTGAAAATAATTTATATATATATTTGTAAATATATATTATGTAGTTTTGAAAATGAAGTGAAAATTATGATTAAAGTATTTTCTAATTAAAAATAATTACAATTAAATTACAACATTTGCTAAGCAACTATATATCTGCAAAAGTCGATAATACTAATATTATCATATGGTTACTCCAATATTTATCCATCAATGAGTATCGTTGTTTTAGCTGTAAGATATTAATCTGACGGTTATAATAAATTATATGATTGAGTAAAAAAATTTAAGACAATTAATGAAATTAAATTTTTATCACATCATTGTTGGTTGCCGAATCCAATCCGGCTGCGGAAGCGTGGTGGTGCGGGGAAGAGGCGGATCGTGTATAACAAAAATTTTCATAAAAGTTTTGAGATACTCTATAGATTATATTAATTTATGCACGAATAAATTAATCTTATTAACTTATATATATCAAGAACTCAATCAGGAAAAATACCTGAAAGCCGACTCGGATGATAACTTGAGTTCTTTGACCACGAACAGTCCTTGCTCCAATCTTTGTGTTTAGAAAACCAATGTCTTCCACATCAATTCCTAGAATCCACGAAGACGTGTGTGTGGGCACACATGAGACAAAACGGGTTACAATAAACACTCGAATTTCCACAAACACCATCACATGCACGATGTGGAATTTTTGGAGAAAAATTTTTCCTTCCTTTCTCTCTTGAAAATTTCGGCCAGCCTTAACCCTTAGGGCTAAAAAATTGTTTCCAAAATATCTATAGAGAAATTTCGGCTACCTCTAAAATTAGGGCAAAAAACCACTCCGAAAATTGTCTCAAAAATAGTATTTATAGAGTAGAAGTCAAACTTCTAGAAGGAATCCAATCTCTATCTCTAAGATAAAGCTTGTTAATTATCTCCTATTTAAATTTTAAACCAAATCTCCTCTTTTCCTCTATCCTATATGGCCGGCCATTCTAAGGGGATTCTCATCCCTGTGTGGCACCAATATCAGATAGGGAAGAAAGAGAAAATCATCATTTATCCTGTAGTCCAATTTTGACTCAAATTCAAATTCCAATTTAAGTCAAACTTAAATTAATTTGAATTCTAAATTGAACAACTTATCAAATAAGTTTAAATGGATAAATCTAGA
>NW_010361268.1:0-25027 GCF_000414095.1 Morus notabilis | reverse complement strand
TTAATTAATTAATTAAACACTTTAATTAATTAATTCTATTAATTCCAATAGTTACTCCACTATAAACTTGGAATTGCACTCTCGAAATTATAGATATTAATTACTTCTAAACTGTGAAGTGTCCATTTGATATAGTCATTGCATATAGATCAATCCTCCATAAATAATTCATAATTAGAGCAAGGTAAAATCCGTTAACCTCTCTAATTACTTCTTTATCCTTGAGTACCATTGATTCTCTAATGGACAGTGATTCATAAAACACATTCATGAATCGGAGCTCCTCCTGGTCCAAGTACCGAATCAACCCTCAAGAGAATTATTTATCTACTTCTTTCTTAAGAAGGAATGGATTCCATCTCGTGTAATAACATTCCCGGCTACCTACTTCATCATGTCTCCAAAATACAAGGAATAGGATTCAGGATCTCAGAATCCGTACCGAGTAAATCAAAAGACACAAATCCATAAATAGGAGTCTGTTAAGAACTCAGGATTAAGATCATCCTATATATGACCATCGGTAGACTCAATTAGAATTTCTATACTTAACGGAATTATTAGAAATTCATATTGTGTATGTGTCCTTGTTCCACATAATCTCATTATGCGAAATACACTCATTCAATATCTCACCATATCAACAGTGCGGATAACACCGTTCCATTCTAAATGGGAATGACATGTATTAATAATGTTTTAATTAAAGATTCCGAACTTTAATTAAATTCATTATGAACATTGATTTTTGATTATTATCCTTAAACATTATCCTCTCGTATATAACACTTATATACAATGTTTAAGGTTACATAAATAATCATGGAATTTTCATTGATATTCATAAAATATTCATAAATATATGCACATAAAATAATGAATAAACTCTTTTATTAAATAAATAATAAATATCCTATTACATCTCATGCTTCTAGGACACTATTCCCAACAATCATGTCATTAAATTTCTATATTTAGTAGTAACTACCGGTGAAAACTTGAGATGGCAATAATTTCCACGGAGAGAGGGCCCCACCCTGAATAGAGCGAGAATGGAGAGATAATTATTAGGGATGGAGATGGCGATGGGGACAAAATTTAATCCCCAAATTCGTGGTGGGGTAGGGACAGGGAAAGTATTCCCTACCCTATTTTCGCGTTAATATTAATGTATTATTTTTTTATGTGTATATATATATACATAATCTTTTAAAATTACTTTCTACTTAAAAAAAAAAGAGTAACTGCATTTTTTTCATTGGGAAAGGAAAGCTACAGATTACAGTTCCTTGTACTGAGAAAAAATAGAACAATTACTAATCTTCTCTTATATTACATACACATAAGGATGCTTTGTCTAGTGCCTCCTCATCTTCTTTTGAAGCTATTAGGAATATCTAAGTAAGGATTATTTACGTTTTTATTTTGATGTTTTTAAACTTTTTTCGCTTATGCATTAATTATTACTTTTGGATTCAGTCAGCAATATGTTAAAAATTTTGTTTTTACTATAAAATCTTTAATTTTAGTCTAAATTTATAATGAATTTTTATTCTATTTTTATTTTAAGTTGATAGAATTTTAAAATGTATAATCTTATATTTATGCGATATTTACAGAGAAGGCTTCCCCAATAAAAAATCTCCGAATCCGACCTGTCCTTCCTTATGCAGGAATGGAGGCGGGGATAGGAATATTTTAAAGAGGCGGAGATTAAAATGAGAAATAATCATCTGCCCCTATCCCACACCATCCCTAATGGAAACGTAAGTACTTAACTATTAAAAACTCGCCTTATCATATAAATATAGATATAGATATCTTCTTTCTCGTAATCATTATCGTATTGCCTCCACAATTACACGTGCCCCTTAGGTTAGTATTAAAGAAATGACAGCAACAATTACAACCTCTGCCAACAATGCCGTTACATTTTCAAAAGTTCTTCAGGGTCAGAAACTCAGAGTTCACTGAATCACCAAAATGATAAAGCGCATATTATTTAAATTCATCATCAAACTCAAGAATTATAAGGGCTGTTTCATCGATTGATAACTGATCCAGATCCTCTTTATTTCTTGAACCTGAATTTGCTGATCTTAGCCTCTTGCACGCTAAAGCAGCACAAAATATCCAGCAATATTTATGCTCCTGAAAATTAAAAGACCCGAGTTTAATATTTGATACACAAAATCTATTGAAGTTTTTATAGTATAAACAAACTTATATTGAGTTTACTATGAATTATCACAATATTCTTACTATATAATCACAGTTAATGTTCATGGTATAAAGAATCTCAAGTGAAATGTTTTAGATAATCATAAACGAGAGTGATGAGTTCAAAACAAGAATGTTAAGAAAGTGGATAAATATATTAAAAACCCACCTCTGTTTACTCGAGCACTACTTTGGTTTTCCTTTGAATATGGCGTACAGGAATTATAAGTGCATCAGGACTTGTGGGAGAGGTAATGTTATAAACTCTTTGTCAGTGTTTTAGGGGTCATAAAGCCGCAAAAATCAGTTGTTTAGCTCTAACTGGAGCAGGGGGGGGACTAAGCGTTACTCTCATCAGCTTCCGAGCTACAAAAACGACATCCAATCAGTACTCAAACGACTCACATACACCAAACTATGTAAGTAATCAAAAGAACAAAGTAATGGAATTTTGATTTTTAAAGACTTGGGCTTTCATTGTAAAAGGTCAACTTATTAATCGGGATGCGTTTGTTTTCGTATTTTAATAATGTGAGACTTGGATTTATTTTACCCATGATAATATTTTGCACATGATAAACTAAAAAATTAAGTGAGAAAATATGGACGCATATAATTTAATATCTTGAGGGAGTAAACACATAAATTTCATATTTTTAAGGAACAAATTTCAAAATATAACAAAATATACATACAAAATTAAAAGAAAAAAAAATTCAAGTGGAGCGGCAGCCTACTCTCGTAAAGGTGTGGCTCCGACTCTCGGAACTTACCTGCAGTAACTTGAGAGAATTGCACGACCACAGTGGAAAGGATGAGTAAGAACACAAGAATGATTGACGGGTATAACAAAGAGAACTTCATCTTCAAGATATCTTGAAAGAAATTAGTTGTCTTATATCCAAGTTTGTGTTAGAGCAATTGGCAAGGAGTTTGGTTTGGGATCTGTGAAGTATATCTACAAGGAGGATCTAGCAAAGAGTGTTTTTTGGGTTTAAGGCTGAATTTCAGTGGGAGATTCTTGGAAGTTGCGTTTGGCGTTTCCTAGTATCTCAACCGGCCGTAAAATTCCACATGAAAACTGCGTTTGAGAAGTTGCGTCTAGATTTATTGAAAGCTATGTTTTGCGGTGTTCATAATGATGAAAGATTGCAGAAATTGTGCTTCTTTATACATTATTGTTGCTGTTGTGTCTTAATTAGTAGTTTTCCCAACTTTTCATAGAAGTTTCCCTAGTACTTTCTCATGTTATGAAAAGATTATGAAAATAATAGTGAGATTTTGACTTATAGGACGGTTACCCATTTTGAGAATTAAAGCACCTTTTTCCTTGAAGAATCACTTGTTAGAAAATACGAGATTCCATACCTTATCACATAATTATGTAAAATAAAAATGTAGAGATAGTTCTTGCACTCATAGTGCACGTTTTCAAAATCAAAACAAATAATAATAATAATAATAATAATGTTAATATTAATAACTTATGTAAATCAGAAATGTTCAACACTGGTTTTTAGGATTCAATTCTGCAAAGAAAGAAATCAGTTGGATCTTAAATTAAACGTTCATTGTAGAAAATTTACGGCTTTATAAACATGCCACCATATAAAAATCCAACATAACAAAATCTATTGATGCTAAAACAATAATAATAATGACCATTAGGTCAAATGGCATATTAGAATGCAGGTTCGATCCATAAATACCCACCTTATCCCACCCCATATTGTTTAACTTAGTGGTTATTAATGTAACAATATTTTTTTAATTTTTCATTCTTTTTTCAGTGATAATAAAGGGAAGAAAATGGATAAATAACCAAATAACTAAAGAGTGGTTCTATTCAAACACCTATTTACGCCCCTTTCAATTAAAACTTCTTATTAAAATAGACCCTCACATAAATGACAACAAAAGACAATTATAATAGACTTAATTACATAATTAAATTTTATAATAAAAAGAAAATTAATGATTTTTTTTTTCTCTCTACACAACCTACATATGGTATCCTCAAATTATAAACTAGTGCAATTTTGCAATCTTTAACAAAAATCCTAATTTTCACTTTTTAATGACTCTTCTAAAAAATTTCATAGAATTATACTTTTTTTTTCTGTTTGTTCTTGACAATTGTTCATTTACCTTTTTTTCATTTCTTTTTTTTTTTTGGTAATCATTTCATTTTCTTAAGACTAATCATATTATTTTTCATTTTTTTATAAAGTTTTGTTGATTGCATATTTTTCATTTCATTCCTTTTCCCCCTGTGGTCATATGCTGTTTAACAAGTTCAATTTGCTTTTTTTTTAATCAATTTGTTTTTTCTAATCATACATGTTGATATGATATAATTATGTTGATGTTCAGTTTAACTTTTTATTTTTTATTTTTTGATTATGAGACTTGTTTTGTTTTTTAAATAACAATTAAAATAAAATGGTGAGTGTAAAGAGAAAAATGAAGTGGTCAAAAATAAATAATATTATTAAAATAATTAAGGTCGATTATGAAATAATAGGGGTGTGTAAAAAGAAATTTTAATCTTTAAAAATTATGTGGGGTGTCTAATTAAAAGGGGGTGTAAAAAGTAAAAAAATGTTGTGAATAGAACTACTCATAACTAAATAACTGAACGTTTTATATATTAGTAAAAAAACCTTTTTCATACCGTAGTTGATTAATCATAAGTAATAAATGATAAATTAAAGTTAATAAGTTTATAGTAAATTTAATCAGGGATTCAAATTACTCAATGATAAATTAAAATTAATACAAAAACACAATCATTTTTTTTAATTTTATAAAACTTCAGTCATTTATTAAAAAACAAAAAGAAAAAACTAGTCGTTCTCATCAAATCCGCTAATTTGACCAATCTGCATAATTCAATCCGTGATTACGGATATGATTAGATTGAAAGAATTTTAAATTGGTAATCGATTGAGATTTTTTCAATCTGCAATAATAAATTAGATTGCGGATTGAACATTTTTTAATCCGCATAATGAATTATATATATTATATTTTGTCTATGTATATTTAAATAACATATTTAACATTTTTTTTTCAATTATATAATACATATATAAAATTTAAGTATGTATGTAATTATGTATAGAATATCAATACTATTTTAATTTTATGTTATGTTATATTTGTATTTAATTTTATTATTAATGTTATTTGAATATTGGAAAAAGAGATGGACGATAAGAGTCAATGTTTAAAACGTAGGCTAATCTATGAATCCGCATAATTTAATATGCAACGAATTTCATGGATTGGAGTGGATTAGAAGTCTAACGGATTGGTAACGCATTGAAATTTTTTCAACCTGCGATAACAAATTGGATTGTGAATTGACCCTTAGGCCTTGTTCATTTCACGAATTTGATTTTTTAATATAGGTTTCTACAGTTAAAAACTTTCAGAAAATGTCACATCTAACTTTTTATTACAATTAAAAGCTCTTAAAAAATATCACATCTCAGTTTGAATTGAAAACTCAAACCCGCAAAGCGAATGAGGTTAATTCACAAAATCCGACTCGCAAACCCGCCCAAACAAAAAACTCTCATCTACCCCCAAATCCCAAGAGAAAATTAAAAAATATTTGTGAGATATTTATTTCAAAAGTTGGTTCTTGATTCTGAATCATAATTTTTAATTTTCTACAATAATTTTTTCTTTTACAAAAAAATTTGAATTTTAAATCACGGTTTAAGTCTCATTAAAGATTTTTCTATAATAATTCGTACAACTTGCGCGCGGCCCTTCACCGAAACAATCCCTTTAACCCTTAAAACTGGAACTACCGGTAAACTTGTCCCAACTAAAACCCTGAACCCCTCGATTTCATTTCACTCCGCTTCTCCTCTGACCATGGCGTCTCCTCTGCTTCCGGTCTCCGGTAATTCTTCGATCTCATACCCCTATTTTCCGTTTTCCATGTTTCTGTTTGGTTTCTCGGAAAGTGAAAAGGGAAAAGATTTGGAAGTTTGATCTGGTTTTGCTCCAAATTTTTGGGGTCCGAACACGTTCCAGTACGACAAGACAACTAGCGTACCTTGTTTGCCCCCTTCTTCTTTGTTTGTTTGGTTTCAGAGAAAATGCAGCATAGGAAGAGCGAAATCGTATAAAATTTGAAGCTTTAACCATTCAATATGTGAACTGTTTATGTTTAATCGTAATGATACATAAGAGCTTTTTTTGGCTTCTGTGTAAACGGGATTGGGTTTTACTTGATTTCTAGGTTTTAGAATTTATTGCTTTCAATTTTCATTTTTACCTAATCGCATCTGCTATTTTCTTAGCTGAAACTTTTCTAGTAATTATATTGCATTTCTGTCCTGTTGTTTGTTGTTCTTGTCATCATTTCTAATTGTTGCTAGGGATTTCTGGTGAAGTTGAATGTATGAGAAGTGATATATCAGTTGGTTCTACTTGTGCCATGGATTTTGCTGCTGAAATTTCTAACCCAGAATGGAAAAAGAGGAGGATTATCTTGAACGAAAATTCTTCATCAAGTGAGATTCTGAGAGAAATTGAGGCTTCTTTACCCACTCTACATAAACCTGAATATTATATGGAACCATGCTTTGATGAGTTGGTGCAAAGGGAATTGATGGATCCTGGGTATTGTAGTCGGGTTCCGGATTTGACTATTGGAAGATATGGTTATGGGTCTGTCAAGTATGTTGGAGAAACTGATGTTAGATTGCTCGATGTAGACGCCATTGTGACGTTTGGTAGGCATGAGATAGTTGTTTATGAAGATGAGAGTGCCAAGCCCTTGGTTGGTCAAGGCCTTAACAAGACTGCTGAAGTAACTTTGGTTCTAAGATTGACATCTGCAAATGTTAAAGAGGGTAGGAAGGAAATAATTGAAGAGAAATTAAGACGGAGCACGGATAGGCAGGGGGCTCAGTTCATCTCGTTTGACCCAGAAAACGGAGAATGGAAATTCTTGGCTCATCATTTCAGTAGGTTTGGATTAAGCGAGGATGATGAGGAGGATATCACAATGGATGATGCTACTCCTGCAGCTCAAGAACCCGTGGATATGAATGGGGATGAAGTCTTGGATGTTGATGAGGAAGCTGAATTAGATCATTCTGGGGGTTTGCTTTCTCACTCTCTCCCTGCTCACCTTGGTCTTGATCCAGTAAAGATGAATGAAATGAGAATGTTGATGTTTCGTGATGAGGAAGAGGACATGGAAGATTTCAATCATACGCATGCTCGTCAAAAACCATCCTTTGGCAAAGATTCTGCCTGGCCATTTTTGCAGAATTTGACACCAATGAACCATAGATCTAGTCCACCAATTGTCCGCAAAACCCCGTTGGCATTGCTTGAGTACAAACATGGTAGTTTTGACTCAAACACTCCTGGAACCATTCTGTTGGCGCAACAAAATAAGACCACTCCTCTCAAGAAGTTGAAAACAGAAGGTTTTAAGCTGGACCTCATGCATGAAACACCAGTAACAGGAAGCCATTCTCGCTGCTTAGTTGATGCAGGGTTGTTCATGGGCAGGTCATTTGGAGTAGCGTGGGGTCCAAATGGAACCCTCATTCATGCTGGTAAACCTGTAGGTGGTAGTGACTCTCAGAAGGTGTTGTCTTCTGTGATCAATTTAGAGAAGGTTGCGATTGACAAAGTGGTTAGAGATGAAAATAACAAAGTGAAAAAGGAACTTGTTGACTTCTCGTTTCATTCTCTATTGTCTCTCCACAAAGAAATAAATCATGAAACAAAAGAATTCGAATTTGGGTCCTTTAAATTGAAGCTTCAAAAACTTGTCTCCAATCGCTTACACCTTTCAGAAATTTGTAGGAGCTATGCAGATATTATTCAGAAGCAGCTGGAAGTGACTGGATTATCCTCCTCTGCCCGCTCTGGTTTGATGCACCAAATAATGGTCTGGGAATTAATAAGAGTTCTTTTCTCTGATAGAGAAAAAAGTGGACAATTGAAAACTTCAGAAGCGGACAATGAGGAGGACATGATGCAGGACGTGAAAGAAGCTTCTCCTGAAGCGGATCCTGAAGCACTTCCTCTTATCCGGAGGGCAGAATTCAGCTATTGGCTGCAAGAGAGTGTTTGCGGTCGCGTACAGGATGATATAAGCTCCCTGAATGAGACCAGTTATCTTCAACACATATTTTTACTCCTGACTGGGCGGCAGTTGGATTCAGCTGCGGAACTGGCTGTTTCTAAGAGCGACGTAAGACTCGCTTGTCTATTAAGTCAAGCTGGTGGATCCATGGTGAATCGTTCTGATGTTGCGAAACAGCTTGATCTATGGAAAGTTAATGGGCTGGATTTCAGTTTTATTGAGAAGGACAGGATAAGGCTTTACAATTTGCTTGCTGGAAACATTCATGGGGCTTTGTATGATCTTGAAATTGACTGGAAGAGGTTCCTAGGTCTATTGATGTGGTATAAATTGCCTCCTCAAGCTTCATTGCCCACTGTTTTCCGTACTTACCAAAACCTTCTTGGTGATGGAAGAGCTCCATGTCCTGTTCCAGTTTATGTCGATGAAGAATTTGAACAGGAGGCTTTAAATTGGAGAACAAAGGAGCGTTATGACATCTCATACTATCTTATGCTTCTTCATGCAAGTGAAGAAAGTGAATCTGGCTTTTTGCAGAATATGTTCAGTGCCTTCTCTTCAACACATGATCCACTTGATTATCACATGATTTGGCATCAACGTGCCGTGCTTGAAGGAATAGGTGCTATCAGTTCTGATGATCTTCATGTTCTTGACATGGGGCTTGTTTCTCAACTATTGTGCTTGGGCCAATGCCATTGGGCCATCTATGTGGTTCTCCATACGTCTTATCGCGAAGATTTTCCGTATCTTCAGGCCAATCTCATTAGGGAGATCTTGTTCCAGTACTGTGAATCTTGGAGTTCTGAAGAAAGTCAACGCCAATTTATTGAGAATTTAGGTGTTCCAGTTGAATGGCTGCATGAAGCATTGGTATGCTACTACTCTTCCGTCTTTATTTTATTTTATTTTTTATTCTTCCCTTTCCCTTGGTGTCTTTTCCTGTACAGCATGTCGATTTGGTAGTTTGCAACAACAGTCTTGTATCTCTAGTTTGAAATCCTTTTTCGGTTCAAGATTATAATATGTTGATACCTTGTCAAACTGTTATGCTGAAAGCTCATTTTATTGGTCTTCTTCAATGGATGAATGATGTTGTACCCCTTAAAATTACATTACTGAAATGGTTGAAATGGTCAAAATGATTAAGACAGATAACTTACTCTCATGTATCATCTTGACAACCTCTTTGCGCTAGTTGAATTGTTTTGTTTTGTGATTTGCAGGCAATTTATCACATTTACGTTAGGAATCACTCAAAGGCTCTTGAACACTTCCTTGAATGTGCTCATTGGCAAAAGGCTCATACTATTTTCATAACCTCAGTTGCACATACACTCTTCTTGTCAGGTAAAATCTATTTTGCTATGAAATAATTGTAATGGGCTGCTGTACTGAGTTTTTTGAGTTTTTTCTCATATGTGTGTGTATTGTGATCACTTATTTTATTTTAGTATAGTGTAAATATGACATTGTTAGGCTCCTGGGAATTCTTTTGGAAATAATTGTAGACTGGAAAGAACAATAGCGTAATTGAATGGAAATAACCAGAAAACAGGTCTGGTTCCTTTTATTGAAGCAAAAGAAACGGAAATACAAATAATAGGGGATTTCGAGGACCCTCTAGCCTCCCAAGTGATCGTCTCCTAATAGCAAAATTCTCGATGCCTTCTCTATTCCTGGCCTAGGCTATTTATTCTCCACCCTGTAACTAACAAGCCACAACCCTCCTATCGTAACACGAATCCCCTTGCCTTCCCACATCCTAATGCTGAATATCCTAACCGTAACGCTTACCCCGAAGCTAACTGATACTCCAAATTACCCTCCAGCCCTTGCTTGCCCTTCTTCCTCCTTCTGGCATACACGAACTTTAGAGGTGGAGACCTAACATTACCCCCCTCCTCGAGTACAACCTTGTCCTCAAGGTTGAAATCTGGAAATTGCTCTTGAATGACAGTGACAGGTTCCCAAGTGGCATCCCAAGAAGGTAGTCCGGCCCACTGAACCAGAACCTCGGCCACGTGACGACCCCTTACAGTGATGGTGCGAGAACCCAAGATGTCGGCAGGCTGCACCAGAAGTTCAAGATCCGCGGTCAACTGAGCAGGGAGGGGTTGACCCTCCTATCGTAACTGCTTCAACTGCGAGACATGAAAAACCGGGTGTATCTTGGCGGAGGCTGGCAGATCCAAGCGATATGCAACCGGTCTGACTTTATCCAGAATAGTGAAAGGCCCATACGCAGGCTCAGTTTTTCGTTAACTTTCTGAGCTAGAGACTTCATGAAGTAAGGGCGAAGTCGCAACAAAACCAAATCACCCGGGGAGAATTGAATCTCTCGGCGACGTCAATCTGCAAAGCGCTTCATATGTTGCTGAGCCAACCTTAGGTGCTCCTGAAGTGCATCCAATATCTGATTACGCTCCTGAAGTTGGACAGCGACCTCATGGACAGCAGTTGAACCATCTTGAAATCGGTAGAGTATGAGGATTGCGGCCCTAGACTGCCCGAAAAGGGGAACACTGAATGGACGCATTATAATGTGTTGAACCAATATTCAGCCCATGGCGCAAGTAAAGCAGCGAAGGTACGTTTCAAAACAACGGTTGGTAACCTCAGACTGGCCGTCAGTCTGCGGGTGGTTGGCAGTGCTCGGCTGGAGTTTGGTCCCCTGCAGTTTGAACAACTCACGCCATAACAGACTCATGAAAATCAGGTCGGGGTCACTCACAATCGAACGGGGAAAACCATGCATGCGAACGATTTCGCGAACAAATATTGAGGCTACCTGCTTAGCTGAGAACGAATGAGCCAAGGGGCAGAAATGTGCGTATTTGGAAAGCCGGTCGACGACCACCAAAATAGTGTCCATCCCCTGAGATATTTAGGTAGACCCCCAATGAAATCCATAGCGAGATCTTCTCAAATTTGCTGCAGAATCGGCAAGGGCTGCAACAAGCCCGCTGGTGACAGAGCTTCCATTTTAGCCAGTTGACACTTTTCGTAGCTGGAGACATAATCTTTGATAGTCTGTTTCATACCTTTCCAAAAGAAATTCGTCGAAATTTGTTTGTACGTCCGCAAGAACCCCGAGTGGCCCCCTATGACTGAACTGTGGAAATCATGACGCACTGAGGTATCCAAGCAGAAATCTGTTCACTCACGGGCCTACCCTGGCGGATATCCATGATGAGGGCACGACAATCTGCATCCTCGAGCTGTCCCTGTTTGAGGGCTTCCGTGTCGACCTAGTGAAGGATAGAGAGAGCTGCAAACTGTACATGTGAGCCTTCCCCACGGCGCGAAAGTGCATCCGCCACTCGATTCGTTGCACCTGGCTTATATTGCACCTTGAAGTCATAGCCCAGCAACTTGGTAATTAGCCACAGCTGCTTGGGTGGTAAGACTCGTTGGTCCAAAAGAAATTTTAGGCTCTGTTGATCCGCTCGAATGATAAAATGTCGCCCCAAAAGGTAGTGCCGCCATTTTTGGACGGCCTGGACAATGGCGAGAAGTTCCCGTTCATATACTGACTTCAACGTTCATATACTGACTTCAACCAGGAAGAGGGAGAAAGGGTCTTACTGAAATATGCGATCGGCCTCCCGTCTTGCATCAACACCGCTCCAACCTCGCTACCTGATGCATCAGTCTCTAGGATAAACTCCCTAGTGAAATCCGGCATTGCTAATACTAGAAGTTCAGTCATGGTGCACTTAAGTCGACAGAACGCGGCCTCCTCTGTGGGTGTCCATGTGAAGCCTCTCTTGAGCAAATCAGTGAGGGGCCGAGCGAGTGAGCCATATCCCTGAACAAACCGTCAATAGTAACCAGTGAGACTGAGGAATCCACGAAGTTCGCAGACATTTCGCGGAGGCGGCCAAGACAACATTGCGTTGATTTTGGAAGGATCTGCAGACACTCCCTTTGCCGAGAGCACATGCCCCAAATAATTGATCTGCCCTTGCGCAAAGACACTTCCCGTAGTTAGCAAACAAAGCCTCACTATGCAGCACTTCCAACACGTTCCGCAGGTGAGTATAGTGGTCCTCCCATGACCTGCTATAAACCAATATATCGTCAAAAAACACAAACAAATTTTCGCAGGAAAGGGCGGAATACCGAGTTCATTAATGCTTGGAAGGTGGCCGGGGCATTGGTAAGGCCGAAGGGCATGACGAGGAACTCGTAATGCCCCTCATGCGTTCGAAAAGTCG
Source organism: Morus notabilis (assembly GCF_000414095.1). Classification (NCBI taxonomy): domain Eukaryota; kingdom Viridiplantae; phylum Streptophyta; class Magnoliopsida; order Rosales; family Moraceae; genus Morus; species Morus notabilis. Next base: position 12,460 of record NW_010361268.1, on the reverse strand, counting down.
TCTTCTCCACATCGCTCTCGCGAACCCGTATCTGATGATAACCAGACTTTAAGTCTAGTTTAGAAAACACCATCGCGCCATGTAATTCGTCCAACAGCTCATCAATTATTGGAATCGGGAACTTGTCCGGAATCGTCAGCTAATTCAAAGCTCTATAGTCGATACAAAATCGCCAACTGCCATCTTTCTTCTTGACCAGGAGCACCGGACTAGCATAAGGACTGCTACTAGGTTGAATGATCCCAAAGGCCATCATATCTGCTACTAACCTCTCAATTTCGGCCTTTTGAACCTGCGGGTAACGATAGGGTCTGATGTTTGGCGGTGTGGCGCCATCTCGAAGGACAATGCAGTGCTCCCTTGTGCGTGGTGGAGGCAATCCCTCGAACATGCTAAATACAGTGTGGAATTCCCGGATGAGTTGTTCACACCGTGGCGGGATTGGGCGGATTTCCCCTTCTGCCTGACCGTCGTTTGCTGTGCGAATTTCCAACAGTACCCCATCCCTTGAATTGGTCCAAATCCGAGATAAGGAGCGCAGGCTGATTAGGGAGTAACTCAAGTAAGGGTCACCTATCCAACAGACCCACTCCGCCCCTTTCTGAAACCTCATAGTGAACTTGGCCCAATCAGCTCGAACCTCCCTTAACGTCCGCAACCATGAAATTCCTAAGACCAGATCGGCACTGCCCAACTCAAATGGAAAGAAATCTTCGACTACCCGATATCCTTGTACAAGCACCTGTACCCCCCTGCAAACTCCACTTTGTTGGAAACTCATTCCATTGCCTTACCTCGATCTTGTGTCGAACGGATAAATCAGTGGGCATGGCGAGACTGTGCACTAGATCAGCAGCAATGAAGCTGTGAGAGGCTCCACTATTCACCAAAATAATCACTTCCCTCTCTCCCAGCGTCCCCTTTAGCTTCATCGTTTTGGTCGTGGCCACCTTGAGAGAGTTCATAGATAACCCCAGAACTTCCTCTGCCGGCCTTCCCGCATCCTTGGTCGGCTCTTCCTCTTTTTCCTGGTTCTCCCCTTCACTTCCCTCGTCTTCCCCCACTGCGAGAAGCACCTGCAGCAGCCGATTTTTGCATCGGTGGCATGGGCTGAATTTCTCATCGCACCTGAAGCATAACCCACGTGCGGGCCTATGTTGGACCTCATTGTAGGACAATCGCTGGAAATTGGAGCCACCGGCCGCCGTTGGACCTCCTGCCGTCTTGGGTTCACGATTTCGATGAGCCGTACCTAGGTCTCGCGAATTTTGGGATCGAAGGGAGCTCTCAAGTCTTTCTACGGGGCTGTAAGTTGGCGGATTCGGGTTTGGGCTGCTAAACCCGGCTCGCCCACTCCACTCGGATCGGATATTTTGCCCCGCCCGAACCTTCCGGATCCGATCCACGGCCTCCAACCGGTCCTCTGCTTGCTGGGCTAGATACATAGTCTCCCTCAGGTTAATGGGCCTATGCATTTTTACCTCAGCCCTGATGTCCTCCCTCAGCCCATTGAGAAAAGCCCATCGGAAGACATTCTCGGGTATACCCCTCATCGTCGCTGCGAGAGTCTCGAACTCATCCCTATACTCCACCACTATCCCACCTTGTCGGAGCCATCAGCCTTTCCGTTGGATCTCCCTCCCGAGAACGGCCGAAGCGTTGGAGGATGGCTTCCCGTAAGTCCATCCAACCGACGAAGGGCTCCTGGCCGTTGACCCACTGGTACCACCCTAGTGCCCTCCCCTCCATGCAGACGAAAGCCGCCAAGACCTTCTCTCCCTCGTTAATGTCGTTAATCGTAAAATAACGTTCGGCTCGGAAAATCCACCCATGTGGATCCTCTCCATGAAATAAAGGTAGTTCCAGTTTGTTACCTCGGTGTTCCATCTGTGTGCGTGGTCTTTCCGGTGACCGGTAACGGTGATAGCCGGTGATAGCCATCTCTTCCCCTCGCGTGTTCTCTCTTCAGTGGGCTTGGATCTGCTCGGGTTGGGCGGCTTGGTTCTCGCTTGGGGTGGAGTCGATCGTTCCGGATCTCCCCCGGGGGAGAGTAGTCTTCCCTGGCTCTCCTCGGAGGAGAGCGTTGGTTGCGAACTTGCTGGATCATGAGCTCCTCGAGTCGGTTGATCGGTCGATCGGTCCCTGTATACCGTCCACCTTGGCTCCCATCGTGGCTACTTCCCCTTGCACCTCGCCGAGCCTCACTCCCACGGATGCCACCTCCTCCTGCAACCTTGGCACTGGTTCCACCAACATTTCGAAGGTTTGTAGAGCATCCTGGAAATTGTTCAGCCTCCTCTCCGGCGGTCCCCAACGATCTTGCTGGTTTGCCATGGATTGACGTGCTCTGATACCAAATTGTTAGGCTCCTGGGAATTCTTTTGGAAATAATTGTAGACTGGAAAGAACAATAGCGTAATTGAATGTAAAATAACCAGAAAACAGGTCTGGTTCCTTTTATTGAAGCAAAAGAAACGAAAATACAAATAATAGGGGAATTCAAGGACCCTCTAGCCTCCCAAGTGATCGTCTCCTAATAGCAAAATTCTCAAATGCCTTCTCTATTCCTGGCCTAGGCTATGTATTCTCCACCCTGTAACTAACAAGCCACAGCCCTTCTATCGTAACACGAATCCCCTTGCCATCCCACATCCCAATGCCGAATATCCTAACCGTAACGCTTACCCCGAAGCTAACTGATACTCCAAATTACCCTCCAGCCCTTGCTTGCCCTTCTTCCTCCTTCTGGCATACACGAACTTGAAAGGTGGAGACCTAACAGATATGGCCAACTTTCCTTCCCCTTCTATATGAAGAGAAAGATATTTTCATTAATGATACTTTCCCAAAAAAAAACTCAAAATTTTGCTCAACCTTTCTGCTGATATTAATGATATCCGCAACTTATCTTTCACTTGCAGAAGGAGCAAACCACGTCCTTTCAGATGATTTGTAAAGGACTTGCTATACAACCAGTCTGTCAAAGTTTCTGATTTTTTTTTCTTTTTGTTTTTTAATATAGGCAAACACTCTGAGATATGGAAGCTTGCAACTTCAATGGAAGACCACAAGTCAGAGATTGACAATTGGGACTTGGGGACTGGAATTTACGTTTCATTCTATTTTCTGAGAAGTTCACTTCTTGAAGATAATGATACAATGACTGAACTGGTAAGATAACTAACCCCCCTCGCACATTTTGCCCATATGAAACTAAAGTGATTCAGGTCGAGGCACTTTTTTTTTGCCCATAACAGGAAGCTGACAATATGAACATGAAGTGCGATGTGATAAGTTCTCTTAAAGCCTATGCTGAAAAGAATATACAATTGATATTCCTTTTTATGGTGTTTGTTAAATGTAAAAGAGGGGTGAAAGCTCGCTCCTTAATCTTGAATATCCTGAAAATGCATTGTCGATCATCTTTGTTTCTTTTCCTGATTAGCATTGAGAGTCACGGATATCTTTGCAGGATTTTCTCGAGAGCAAAAATGATGCTTGTAGAAACTTTATTAGTCAGTTAAATGAGTCCTTGGCGGTTTGGGGTGGACGACTGCCAGTTGAAGCGAGGTATGTCATCCTTGCATGTGTACAAATATCTTTGATTAGAATTTGCAGATGTGTGGAACTTCTATATACACATATATGAACAGCATCAAACCTAAGCTTCATCAGTTCTGCTGCCATGTTGTATAAAGTTATGTAGTACGGCATATGAAATATCGACATCTCATGGAAAAAACTAGGCCACAATTTTACTTATAGCTTAGTATATTTCCGAGACGTTTCATCACAAAAATCTTTTTAAGTTTGTGCTTACATGGTGGTTGACCACTCTGAGTTGCAGAGTAGCGTATTCAAAGATGGCGGAGGAGATGAGCAGTTTGCTACTATCTGATCTTGGGGAGGGCTCCACCCGTGATGTGCAATTGAGCTGTTTTGACACAGTCTCTAACGCTCCAATCCCCGACGAACTCCGCTCAAGTCATCTGCAAGAGGCAGTGTCTCTTTTTACATGCTATCTTTCGGAGGTGGCCACCTAGGAAAAATGATAAAAGTTCCAACCATTGCGAGTAGTGGTGTTCGCTTGGCCTTGAAGTCTCTTATGATGTAAAAGTTGGTCGTGCTTGTGATGACCCTCATTGCCTGCAACTTCACTTGGTTTTGTTTCTCAATCTTGGTCTTGGGAGTGTTTTTCACTCATCTATTAGACATGTTGAGAAAGTAGAGGTCCTAGAAAACGGACAGAGGTGTCTTGTATACTTTTTGCCTAGTAACCATTTATAAGATTTGCTTTCGAATGCATTCTTATTCACAAAGGCTACGAAAAAGCTAATTTGTTGTTTTGTTTTTTTTTTGGTTGTGGATCCTTTTGTATTAATTATGAATGTACTCAAATTGTACAACAAGGTAAAAGGGTGTTTTTATTTAAAAAATAAATACGAGAAACTTGGGGTGTGAAAATTCAATAACGGGTAAATCAAGCCTTCAACACGTGCTTCTAGAGAAAATTAAAAATTCTCTCTTCCTTTCGTTTCACTTCTATAAGATAAATTTAACTTATACTTGGGGTTAAATTAATTTTTAGTTGTCGAATTATAGGTCAAATCTCATTTAGTCCTTTGAGTTTTAAAATATTTGAAATTAGAATAATCTATTAAGGATGGTTCTATTTACCCAACCCGTCCTTTTGTACTCTCTACACTCATTTTTAAATACACACTCTTAATTTTATAAAGATTAAATTTACTTTTTAAACACTTTTATTATTCTAAGATTACCCTTAGCTATTTTCATAAAATTATTAATTCTTGATCAATAGTTTATTTTTCTTTCCACACCTGCCATTTTAGTTTAATCTTTTATTTTTAAATATTATCATTTCTTTATCTCTATTTTTTTTTTGAAGTTTTGGGCGTGAAATTTTTACTAATGCATAAAGAAAATCGCTATTATATATTCTTTAGAAAAATGAAAGACATAAATATAAGAGCAACAACAACCTGATTGTTACATCAATTGAAGTATTGATAAAATAAAAATAAAAATAAAAAAAGACAAAATAAAAAACGCGAGTTTTAAAAAGTATAAAAAAGGTGAGAGAATGAAACATAAAAAAAAAAAAAATCCAACTTTATAAAAACAAAAGGCCAAAATGAAATAATCATCCTTTGAAAAACAAAATGATTAGTTAAAAGACAGAATTTGGAATATAATATGTGGAGTGTCTTGAAAGGGAAAAAAATGCAATCAGTTTTCTTTTATAATAAAATTTAATTAAGTAATTAAGTTAAGTTTTTATATTTGTCTTTTTTTTTCATTTTATGTGAGGGTGTTTTTATCATACAAAATTTTAATTTAAAAGGGGTCTAAAGAGTAAAAAAGGGTGTGAATAAAACCACTCATCTATCAAATTATTTCAAATTCGCCACTTTCTTTATTAGTAATTAAAATCTCAAGCAGTATCCTAAAATAAGAGACTTTTTTGGTGTTCTTTTTTTTTTATGAATACATGTGTTTCTTACTTATCAGTCGTCAGATCTCTATTAAATCTAATAAAAAGTCTAATCAGATTGAAAAAATAATACATATCCGATGGCTTATAAGCAAGGAACACCGGTGTTCCCAAAATAGAAGGAACACCAAAGAAATTCCCTTAAAATAAAAGAAACCACAAAATCAATCTACATTAAACTACACATCGTTGTTACATGTCTTTTTCCATTGAGATTTTAACAATCAAGGGATAGAATGAATATATTGAAAACTTAAGGTATGTTTGGTATATGAGTTTAAATTAGGGTTTTTTATTATGATTTTTAAAATTTAAATTTTTTATGAAAAAAAAACTCTGTAGCAAAACAAAACTATAAGTTTGTACTATAGGAGAACCAATATACAAAGCATACACTTAATAAATCGAAAACTCATTTTAAGGTGTTTTAAAATTTAAGGACCATAAATGAGTTTGGCCTATTAGATAGGATATAGGCAACAAAAAGTGATGCTACAAAATAAATAAATAAATAAATAAATAAACATGGACTTTCTTTTGTGTTCATTCTTTTTTTTTAAATATTGGCATTTTTTACTTATCAGTCGTTAAATTTATATTAAATTTGATTAAAAGTTAAATTAGATTAAAAAGTTATACATATTTAATGCCTAATAAGCAAGAAACACCAAAGAAATTCTAAAAAAATGCTGAAGAGAGAATAAAATTCCAACATAAGAAAATGAGTATGTGAGAATGGAATTTCTCTAGTATTCTCTGTATTTTGAAGAATACTAGTATTTTTTGTTTAATAATCATTAAATTTATATTATTTTTTAATTTAATTTAATTTTTAATTAAATTTAACAATTAATAATTAAAAAAACACTGATATTCTTCAAAAAGAGACGAATCGACAAAGTTCGGGAGTACGAGTGAAAAATTAACAAAAACTAATTAATAAATAAAACGCAGGCGATTTGATTAAAAGCCACCCTTTTTCCTAGTGCTACCGCACGCGGCCCACCCGACCAGGTTAATGAAAAGAAAAGGGAAGTAAAGAGGAGCGTACTACGCACCCCCATAACCTGCAAAACTACACACACCACGTCATCACTTTCTCTTCTCTCCACTCCTCTCTCTCTCTCTCTCTCCTCCCCTCTGTGCGAGACTTTCTCTCTCTAGAAAATTGGGCGAAGCTCAGAAGCGACGAACCTCCATAGCTCGCTTGGTCTCTTTCTTTTTTTTTTTTTATTCTTGCTTAGAGTAATTGGCGAAGAAGATGAGGAAGTCCGCCTTGAGAAAAACGGGTCAACACAACTCAACAAGCTCCGTCAATTCTTCCGCCGCGGATCTCTTTCGCTCCGGTCCTTACTCCGATCTTCCTCTCTTTCTTTTCTTCTTTCTTCGATTTCGCCGAAATTTCCCTCAATTTTACTTGCATCATCGACGTGCCTTGATGCTTTACCAAGAAAAAAATAAAAGAAAAATTGAAACTTTGGGAATTCGTTGATTTATCAGAACGATGATGCAATATTGAGGATATATATATATATTGAAATTGAGGAACTATTGAACGCCGAAATGCCACAAGCAATCAAGATCTTTTTTTTTTTTTAATTGCTTGGGTTTGATCTGTTATTTTTATCAAGTAAGGTACTTTCTTGATCAGCAAATGTGTGGGTCTACACACATATGATATATATGTATATATTCATAGTGAGAGATGTCGATATGCGTTTTTTCTTGGTGCATTTTTCAGCAAGTTGTTGTAATTCGTTTAACATGTCCTGGAATCTAACGTTTAATTGTCATATTTCAGCCTCCAGTAAAGCCTCTACAAAAGAGCTTGAACGGATTGATAACTTGTTCTTTTCATATGCTAATGGGTCTTCCGGGATGATTGAGTAAGTACACTCTACAACAAACATTCTGAATCTGTACTTGGTACCCTGTTTAATTGGCTAAATTTATAGTTTTGCAGTCAATAGCAGAGATTCTACTTATATTTAGTATTTGTGTACAAACTATTTCTGCTGATGAAATAGAATTCAGAGTTGATACCCATATCCTTTCTTTTGTCTTCTTAGTAATTCATATGCAATAGCTCTAATTGACTTCCCTGGCTAATTGATTTTTTTTTTTTTTTAAAATAAGTCAATGAACCCTTGGTAGTAAATCCACACCTACATCCAACGTTGAGGTCTAGAGTTCAAATTTCCCCTACCCCAACCTGTTTAAACCTCGGTTGTGACTATGCAAATCCTATCTAAATACTTAGCTGATTTCCATTTACACTTCACGGAGTGTGCACACAATTTGCATGGCCCGTTTGTTCAGAGGTTTAAATAGAAAGTTTGAACAAAAATTTGAGTTTGTTTAAATTTTTGCAATTGAAAACACTTAGCAAAAAATATTTGAACCAAAACTTTTTGGTTCAAACCTACGAAACAAACATAGGCCTTATTGACTGCATTTTGTGCAGCCCGGAAGGAATTGAAGCTCTTTGTTCAGATTTGGATGTGGATCATACCGATGTGAGGATCCTGATGCTCGCATGGTAACTAATATTTGCAGTCATTTGATACCTCACTTCTTTATGTTTAACCTTTGGCTTAAGATCTAACGGACTGCATATACCAGGAAAATGAGATGTGAGAAACAGGGATATTTTACACTGGTAAGTGATATTATTTTCACATTACATTTTTTTTCTGGAAATTAAATAGTTGATAAGTTATTGGTGTAGCTCTGCTATATTTTACTTTTCTAATAATTCCTGTATGCTGCATATTTGTATCACCAACACTATTGAATGACACTGCCAATCTTGTCTTTGATAGGAAGAGTGGCGAAGAGGCCTCAAAGCATTAAGGGCTGACACTGTAAATAAATTAAAGAAAGCACTTCCAGAGCTAGAGAAAGAGGTAAAATTTTGAATTTCTTTTTTTTTTTTTTAATTTATTATTACTCTTGTTGTTTGGTATTTTCATTCATTATAAAAGTGTGATGGAAGGTCATTAGAATTCTGATTCTTTTTATTTTATTCTTTTCAATATTAAAAGGTCAGGAGGCCATTGAACTTTGTGGATTTCTATTCCTACGCATTTCGATATTGTTTAACAGGTAGCTATTTTACTTTGGAAAATAGTTTATTCCTCAAACGTAATTGTTTTTCTTTGTTCTGAAAATTTATATGCATGCCTATTTAACCTTCTGCAATTTATTGTCAGAGGAGAAGCAGAAGAGCATAGATATAGAAAGCATCTGTGAACTACTGAATATTGTTATGGGGTCGGAATTTCGTGCCCAGGTTGACTTATTTATTGAGTATTTAAAGGTGAGTGGCTGCATTGTGTTGTGCTTTGCTGAATTTACAACTACTGCAGCTCATGTATATAACTCTTCGAAGATCTGATTAGAAAAAACCTCATGTGTCTAACTGTAGTTCAGAGGAAGTTGTCCTATCTATTTAAGCCGCAAATAATAAGATTCTTTTACTGAATGGAAATGGAGAAATGATTACAATATATTTGTTGCATGTTTTTATGAATGCAGATACAGAACGATTACAAGGTCATAAACATGGATCAATGGATGGGCTATTACCGGTTTTGCAATGAGGTATTCTTAATTTCTTACAGTTTTTTTTTGTTTTTTCATTTTCAAATATCTCCATTTATTTCCCATTTAATACTTAACATTCTGCCAATGGTGCGACTCTAAGATCTAATTCCTGGATAATTGTAAATTAATTTTTTTGTTAGTACTCTAGTAGTGGTAGCCCTGAGTGTTTTTAAGCCCCCCATTCGTTTCACCTACGCTAGGCGTGCCATTGGCCAAGCACGTGGTCTAGTGGTGAGGTGGTTGCTGGAATTGATTTTGGTGTTTGACAAAGTTTTAAGAGAATGAGCTGATTTCTCTTGCAATAAAGTTTTTTTTTTATTTTTTTAGTTATTATTTTTTTTATAATGCCATTACTAATGCATTATTATTGTTGAACAGATAAGTTTTCCAGGCCTTGAAAATTACGATCCTGATCTTGCCTGGCCATTGATTCTGGACAATTTTGTCGAGTGGATGTGGGAGAAGCAAAACTAAAGCTGATAAATTTTCAGTCAACTCGATTCCGTGCTGTAAGCCAAAACTATTGCCAAAGTAGGTGCTCTTTAAATCTCTGTTTTTCCACGCCGAATGATTTATTGGCATCGCAGTAGCCTTGCTGCTAAATCCTTTTATTAACGTTGATTTTTTAATGGCTAATCATAACGTCATTGTGATTCCTATTGTTACAGGGCTACCAAACTACATACATGATACATCAGATGGCCCCAGAAATCTTTTTTTTTTTTTTTTCTTTTCCCTCCAAACACATGGTCAATGCGCAAAATTGCTCACCTTTGGAAATTACATGTATGTGATAGTAATTTATGCTTGAGAAAGTCTTGAAACATGTTTTTTCTTTTTTATTTTTAATTGTTTTGCGGCTTCCATTATTAATAGTGGATACTAATCATACTATTCACCCAATTGGTTGTTGCAAGTTATTTGAGCTGATCCTCTTAAACCCTCTCAAAAGTTTGTTTCCTATGATGGAAACGATTAGGGGTGAACAAATTATAGCCTTGTTTCGATTACCATTATACTATATTTTTATCATAATCTCTGGTGGGTATGCCTACTTTTGTTCTACTTTTTATTTTTTATCATTGTGGGAATGACCTAAAATGCCCGCGGGGGATTTGGACACTTTGGGTTGATTGGCAACCATCATCGTTTGAAATTGGCAAATATGCATGTTCTTTGAGTAATCTTGACAAATATTCTTAAAAAGTATATAGATTAGAATTTTTACATTTTATTTTTAATTTATAACCTTTTTAATTAAAATTACAATAAAATAGTATTTATTAAGAATAAGAGGTAAAGGTTCATATTCATACACTCTCAAAGATAAATTATCTATTTTTTCACGTTTTTCTTTTCACAATTAATAAGAAATATATCGAGATCGTTTGGTAACGTTTTCAAAAATGACGAGATTGTTTTGAGAATCATTTTAGGATCAATTTTAAAATTGTATTTAGTTTGTTTTTTAAGAAATTATTTTGAGTATAATAGAAAAATAAAATCGTGTTTAGTTATAATTATTAATTAATATATTATAACATTATATATAAGTACTAAAAAATGAAAACAGAAAAGAAAAAATAATTTTTAACCGTTTTTTAATTTCTTCACAAAAGTCAATCACTGTTTTTTATTTTCATTTTCGTTTTTAAAGCATTTACTAAATAAACGCAATTTGCATATCGTTTTTATTTTTATGTCTCAAAAAACATACAGAAAAATTTTCAAAAACAATTTAAAACTAATTTTAAACGCATCCATCTTTTTCCTTTCTAATTATGTGAGTGATGTGTGGGTGAATCCCATTTTCCGTTACATTTTTGTTGATCCATTAGCGCCAAGAGAGAAAAAGGAACCCCATTACATGGTAAAAGTGGAGAGCCTTCGACCTATAAAAATTGATAGGCACCGCTATTCTTGTCGGGATAAAGTGGAAAATAGAATAATTAATGAAGTGATTAATAAATTATAGTATATTTTTTAAAAATAATATATTATAGTATAATTTAATATTTTAAGTTTTAAACATTATTAAAAACTTAAAAATACTCATAAATCTTTTTTTTTTTCACCTTACTTCCCCCTAAATATTTATTTTTAAAAAAATAATAAATTATAGCATATTTTTTAAAATAGGTAGATTATAGTTAAGTCTACATTAACCGGGACCGGCAGCTGACTTCACAACTAGAGACCATTTTCTGACAACCTATGACGTTTTTCTGACGACCGATGACCATTTTTCAATGATCGGTGACCGTTTTTCTGTGACTGTTTACCACTGTATTTACCGGTAAATACCGTATTTACTTGAAAAGTTGACCACTGACTCCAGCGATCATTTAACGCTGTATTTACAGGTAAATATTGTATTTACCAATAAATATTGTATTTACTAGTAAATATCATATTTACTCAAAAAATACGGCAACCGACTTCGGTGACCGTTTAACACTATATTTACCAGTAAATATCGTATGTAAAAGTAAATATCATATTTATCTGAAAATTCATGCACCGATTCCAGCTATCGTTTAACACTGTATTTACCAGTAAATATCATATTTACGAGTAAATATCATATTTATTTGAAAATTTGACTACCAACTCCGGCGATCATTTAACACTGCATTTACTAGTAAATTCAGTATTTACTAGTAAATATCATATTTATCTGAAGATCCCGCCATCGACTCTGATGGCCATTAAACACTGTATTTAATGATAAATATTGTATTTACTAGTAAATACAAATTTATCTAAAATTTAGCCGTCGACCCCGGCGACTGCTAAATACTGTATTTATTGATAAATACTGTATTCACTAGTAAGTATAATATTTACCCTATTTATTTGAAAATCTGACAACTTATTTTAATGATTGTTAATACTGTATTTATCGATAAGTACTATATTTACTAGTAAATACGGTATTTATTATATTTATTTAAAAATCTAGCGACCGACTCCGGCGACCAGTATATATCATATTTATCTAAAAATTTAGCTGTCGACGATTAGTAAATACCATATTTATTATATTTATTTAAAAATTTGATAACAAGTTTTAACAACTGATAAATACCGTATTTACTGATAAATACTATATGTACCATATTTATACAAAAATCTGATAATTAACTCTGATAATTGATAAATACTATATTTACCGTAAATTCAAATAAAACTAAAATCACAAGGAAAAAATCACCGTCGGCAAAAAATAAAAACAACGGTAAATCTGCCATCATGGTGGCCAAAAAAACAAACAACATTTCTCAGAAAAGAAAAAAAAACTCTCAAATCAGATTTATCTCTGTTTGGTAGAAGGATTCG
>NW_010361267.1:0-607 GCF_000414095.1 Morus notabilis | reverse complement strand
TTTTTTTTTTTTTTTTTTTTTTTTTTTTTTTTTTTGACAATGGAGCATTCATGTGTGTATATATATGGGCTTTTCTTCAGTTCCTCCAGTAGTCTCTCTAATATAACACGTAATTATAAAAACGTAGCATCGACTTTCAAGAGAAGTAATAACAAATAATTTAATCATTTAAAGACTATGTTACTTCCCTCCAAAATATTAACATTACGTTCAATAATTTTTATATCATGTTTTTATAACTACATGTTACATTAAAAGGACGACAATCCTAAAGATAATATAACTATTTACTAACAAAATCATTGACTAAAATACTTAATTAATCAGTATTTAATTTTAAAATTTTCTCAAATATTACAAAGTACTCCAATTATTGTAACAAAAAAAGAACAAAAGAACGAGAACTTTAATACATCTCGTTATATATTTAAGATTCTCCCCACTTGGCCAAGAGTGACATAAAACATGCTCCTAAGAGAACTGAGAAATTTGCCCCAACTTGGAGCCTGAAATTGCTTACCATTTTATAATTTAAGAAATCAGCAGCAAGAAGATCAACAAGTGCCATGTAAATAAGGATTCCAGCAGATGCTGATGATAAGAAAAG
>NW_010361266.1:12451-13775 GCF_000414095.1 Morus notabilis | reverse complement strand
CACCAAAGTCTGCATCAGGAACAATCTGCCATTCCCTGAGTGCTGGATTCAATAGAATTATAATGTCATTACAATGGGAGTCAGAGTCATAGCTGTTAACGTTTACGCTCTTAGGAATAAATGTAACGATGTTTTTTGAGACATTTTGACTATTAATAAAAATTTATTTATTTCATATATCTATGTATTGTCTTCTTTATGTTCATATTAGTTGAATGTATAATAAGCAAACTGAAAGTCTGAGATTGTCATTTTAAATTTTTAGGTCATGCATGTAATAAGAAGAACATGCGAAAGATGGGAATCTAAAAATGATAGTCTAAATCATATGATCTACAATCGAGAGAATAAAATTGGGCGCTTTATTCATATTAAGATTATTATGTTGTCTACTTCTTAACGGAGAAGGCTTGTCTTGGTCGTCGGAGGTGGGACTCTATAGGTAGAGACATTGATATAGTTTCTAATGGTAAAATCTATATTGGGTCGGACCAAAGTTGAATTGTTTTAATTAATAATTCCATTTAAATAAAACAATTCACTTTTAACGAATTATATGTTGTCATCTTAATCCTGAGATAGATAATGAACCCGTATGCTTGACTTGTATCTTTTGATGTACCAAAGGGAGACATCCTGACATGATGTAAAGGTACGCTTACCGGTATATTGGGGGTATACTCGTGTATGCGTAGATTCATTATTTATAGATAGTGGAATTCATAGCACCTACAAAGAGTTAATGATATCCTCTTATGAATTATCTGTGGATTGGAAAATATGAGCGCTCGACCATTAGACTACTCCGTGTTATCTAATGATTTACTATTTACAATGGTACAAATAGTGGTTTTCTGATGGTGTGGTAATGAAATATAAGATAAATGTAATCGGGAAGGTAAAACGGAACTTGACCTCAAGTCAATTATGAATATTCTATGGGGATGGTACACTAATATATGTTGGGAATGGTGTCCTAGAAGCATGAGATGTAATAGGATATTTATTATTTATTTAATAAAAGAGTTTATTCATTATTTTATGTGCATATATTTATGAATATTTTATGAATATCAATGAAAATTCCATGATTATTTATGTAACCTTAAACATTGTATATAAGTGTTATATACGAGAGGATACTGTTTAAGGGATAATAATAAAAAAGTAATGTTCATAATGAATTTAATTAAAGTTCAGAATCTTTAATTAAAACATTATTAATACATGTCATTCCCATTTAGAATGGAACGGTGTTATCCGCACTGTTAATATGACGAGATATTGAATGAGTGTATTTCGCATAATGAGATTATGTGGAACA